>NW_022436991.1:7118679-7187718 GCF_009761245.1 Sapajus apella | reverse complement strand
GGAAGGAAGGAAGGAAGGAAGGAAGGAAGGAAGGAAGGAAGGAAGGAGAGAGAGAGAAAGAAAGAGAGAGAGAGAAAGAAAGAAAGAAAGAGAAAGAGAGAGAGAAAGAAAGAAAGAGAGAAAGAAAGAAAGGAAAAGAAAGAAAAAAGAAAGTTACAAAGCAGCAGCACCTATACAGAATGAAATGTAGAACACAATGTTTGCATAGAAGAAACTACTTGTGAGTGTCAATCAATGAAAGAGGTTTTTCAGTCTGCTTTAAAAATGAAAAAGCTATGTCAAGGCTATTGGAAAGGAGTACAATGTGGTGGATAAGTGGTATCTGAACAACCTGAGTTTAATTCCCATCTTGGACTGTCACCGACTAGATGTTACCTTCCCTGAGCCCATTTTCTCACCTGTAACATGAGACTGACACCAACACTAAGTTCATACAGTGGTTATGAGCTTTAAACGAGATTATATACACAAAGTCTTCAATGTAGTACCTGGCACACAGTAAGTTCTCAAGAAATACACTATGATTAGTAAAGGAGGAGGCAACAATCAATGGCAGGAATGAAAAGTGTTCATTTTCCCCTTCCTAACAATGCCCTGTGAGTCCTGAAAGCTGTTTTCAGGCCTGCAGGGGTTAACCCAAGACACAGTCATTTACACGTACACATACATGCACACGCACACACAGCCCTGCCTGCTGCCCTTTGATCCCTCTCCCAAGGCAAGGATGGAGATGAAGTCTGCCGACTGTGCAGCCCTAATTGCATTTCCTTTCTGAAAGAGGGTCTGGTGCAGAACACCTGCGGCCCAGCGCTACGTGACAGCGAGGCCGTCATGCAGGCAGCAGAGGCACAAGCAGCATGCACATTTGAGGGCTCTGGGGCTAGAGATACAGCCAGTCCTCACAGATCCCTGGGCGCCCCTCCCAAGTGCTGCTCCCACTGTGGAAACAAAACTTCCTGCACAAGTCTAGTACAGTCTGGAGTTTTGTAATTAATCTCCTCAAGAGCCCCCAAGGGCTGAGGGTGGGGAGAAAAGAGTCCAGACGTTTTCCTGATGTCCTAAGAGACAGAATACATAGCATGGTGGTTGAGAGCAGAGGGGTTTGAAAGGCAGGAACCAGGGCTCACAATCAAGCTGTAACGTCATTGGCTGTGCTACGTGGGGCAGGTCCCGTGTGCTCTTTGAGTTTCCTCAGCTATAAGGCTCAAGGCAATAATATTTGCAGGACTGGCTGACATGATGTGTCTAACGTGCTCTGCCAACACCTGTCACGTAGTGGGTACTCGGTAAATTTTAGCCATTATTATCTGGATAATTCATTTATTGGACAAACACATATATTGAGCAATTACCATGTGTCAGTTACATTTCCTGCTCAGAAAATGTGGATAAGCCACTTTAACTAAGTCTTTGCCCCTGTAAAGCTTATATTTTGGTGGAGGAGAGAGAAAGTAAGCACGTAAACCAATTCGATAAATTTAGCACAGGATGGTGCTCTGAAGGAAATGAGATGATGGGGTAGAAGAATGACTGAGAATGGAGAGCACTGCATGAGCCAGGCTAGTTAGGGAAGTCCTCTCTGAGACACTTGAAGGAGAACATATTGGTAACCAAGGGAAGTTGGAGGTTGGTGCATTCCATGCAGAGGAAACAGCAAGTGCAAAGGCCCAGAGGTGGGCTCTCAGTCATTATGTGGAAAGGTGACAAGGAAAGTCTCATAAACTACAGCTAACACTATTCACCCAGATCCACAAGAGGGTAAATGTAGAAGGTTATATACACATGCTCCAAGGTTCTGAAGCCCAAAGGTTAGTGGGGATATCAGCACCAATACTCCATTAATATACAAATATTTACTAAGCATTCTCCACAAAGCAGGCAGTGGGCTAGATACTAAGAGATACCAAGTAAATCAGGATGACTGTTGTCTTCTATGCCTGTGACCACCCTGTATTCAAGCTCCAGGGCAAGGGTCTGGAAGACAGAAAGTGCTCAATGAATATTGATTGGTAGAAATAACAAGAACAATAACAGTTGTTAAGCTCTTATTCAGCTCTTCTACTCCATTGACATATTGGCTTATTTAACTGTCACAGCAACTCTTGCATTAGGTATAATATTATTATCCCCATTTTACAGAAAGGGAAACTGATGCTCAGAGACATCAAGTAACGTGCTCAGGATTACTCAGCGAATAAGTGTCAGAGCCAGGATTCAGACTCTTAGCAGCCTGGCTCCACGGTCAATACTCTTAGCCACCAGCATGGTGCCCAATCATCCTGGTTTGCTGGGAGCTGTCCAGGTGTTAGTGCTGAAGTCATGTGTCTTTGGACACCCCTCAGGCCTGGGCAAATTAGGTCCCTCGTCCCAGTACTGCCTTTCTAACAGGTCCATTGTCATAAAATAAATAATTCCCATATCGTCCTGTATGTACAATAACAAACACATTATACTTGCAGAGGTAGCAATGGGAGAAATAAACTCTGTCAGAACAGAAAGAAATTTTCAAGTAAGACTCCTAGAGGAGAGGACATCTAAAATGGGGTTTGAAGGATGAGTAGGAGATATTCCTGTTGGATAAGATATGAAAGAGTTTTATGATGGGGAGAAATGCCAGATATAGTATGCACCTAAAGTTAAATAAATAAATAAATAAAAGAATTTTATGGGCAGAGGGAAAACATCAACAAAATGAAATAGAGGTGAGTCCTAAACAAATAGGAATTTTTTAAGTAAAAAGTTTAAAGAAAGAAAAAGCGAAAGAACAAAAAATTAGGGAAATAACCATCAAGTCAGATCTTGGGGATCCGAAGATTTTATATTATCTTATAGTCAATAAGGGACCATTCAAAGAGTTAAAATTGGAGAGGGACATAGGCAGAATTGCATTTTAGAAGGACCACTTTGGCAGCTTTGTGGAGAAGAGATTGGAGGGCCCCAAGGTGACTGCACAGAGGCGAGAGATGATGGGGGGCCTTGACTTGAGCAGTGGCTCTGAGATCGGAAGATTAAACCCCCATGGAGAGAACCCTGACTAAGGATCAAAGCCCCTAATAGTGACCCAAAGGTAAAGGAAATAGTTAGAAACAAGGACTCTAAAATCATGGGGAGTGGTTATTCCATCTGACCTTCCAGCTTACTCCGGTCAACTGCACCTTTTCTGTATTTGAAGCACAGCATCATTCACTAAAACCAGCTGTTCACAGCTTACTCCACCACTCCTTCATTCGTTCAACAAACAACACCTACTCTTTGCTAGGCACCATACTAGGCATGGGCACTGAGGATTTGCAACAAACCAGACTGACATGGTTCCTGCGCTCCTGTTACTCTCAGTCTAGTGGGAAAACAGGTCAACTAAACACAGTCAACTAAATAATTTTAAACTGTCAGAAACTATGAAGGAAACCAATAGGATATTAAGAGAGAGAACAGTCCTAAACTGGGAAATTAGAGAAATCTTCCTTGACCTGAGTGATGCTCAACAGTTAGCTGCATCACAGACAGGTGGGCATTCTAGGTAGAGAGGGCTATGCATGCGGAAGTTATAAGGTGGGAAAAGCTTGACACATACCAGGAACTTTAAGAAGAATTTTTTGAGTGGAACAAAGTGATCAAGCTGGTGAGAGGCCTGAGATGAGGTGGAGAAGGGGCAGAAGCCAAATCACACTGGGCTGTGCTGGCCTTGGTGAAGGGTGTGGCTTTCATTCTCACTGCAAAGGGAAACACCATGGAAGGATTTAATTAGGGGAATAAATGATCAAGCTCACATTTCATGAGTATCTCTCAAACTGCTGAATGCAGAGTGGATTCTACATTATCCAAGGGGGATACAGGGAAGTAGGTAAAGAGGTGGTTATAATGATCCCAGCCAAGAAATGGTACAGGTCTGGACCAGGTTAGTAAGTGTAGACATAAATAAGAGGGTGCAATGGAGAATTATTTGGAGAAATGTAGAATCTACCTATTTTAAAAGATCACTTTGGGCTGGGCACAGTGACTCACACTTGTAATACCAGCACCTTGGGAAACCGAGGCAGGCAGATTACCTGAGGTCAGGATTTCAAGACCAGCCTGGCCAACATGGCAAAACCCCATCTCTACTAAAAATATAAAAATTCATCAGGCATGGCTTGCACCTGTGATCCCAGCTACATGGAAGGCTGAGGCAGGAGAATCGCTTGAATCCAGGAGACAGAGGTTGCAGTGAACCGAGATCACACCACTGCACTCCAGTCTGAGCAACAGAAGGAGACTCAATCTCAAAAAAAAAAAAAAAAAAGATAAAAAAGTAAGAAAGAAAGAAAAGAAAAAAAAAAGATGACTTTGAAAGGAAGACCTTTGAAAATGACACCCATTACCGCAGTTCCTTAAGCCAAACCTAAAAGTCATCTTTTTTCTTGAGAGGTGGTTCTCTATTCATTGGGGATTAATAATTGCCCACTTTCCCCTATGATCCTGATTGTAATAACAAAACAACCCACTTTCTAGAACATTGATCGTCCTTCCCTCCTGTATTGGATTGAATTATATTGTCCAAAAAGATATATTCAAGTTCTAAACTCTGGTAACTGTGAATGTGACCTTATTTAGAAATAGGTTCTTTGCAGATGTAATTAAGATGTAAGTTAAGATGAAGACATATTCAATTGGGGGGGGCTCTAAATCCAATCATTGGTGTCCTCATAAGAAGAAACACAGACACAGGGAGAATTCCATGTGACTACAGAGGCAGAAATGCATTTGAAAGCCAAGGAATACCAAGGATTGCAAGCAGCTACCAGGAGCTGGAAGAGTCAAGGAAGGATGCTTCCACAGAGCCTTCAGAGGGAGGCTAGCCCTGTGATACCTTGATTTCAGACTTCCAGAACTGTGAGGGGAGAAATTTCTGTTGTTATATGCCACTGGGTTTCTGGCAATTTGTTATAGCTGCACTAGGAAACTAGTATGCCTTTCCAACAGCCAAACAGCTGATAGGACAAAAGACCCTCACCTCTACCTGCTGATGTTGGTTAGAGCTTAATTCACTTTGAACAGCTGCATGATTTTGATGTTAAAGTTCAAAGCAGCAATTCACCCCACATATGGATGTGAAATCTTCTGAACAATTAGGCAAGTCTTATATGGTATGAGATCCAATTCCAAATAACTCCAGCTGAACTGTCTTTCTCTGAAGCTCATTTTCCAGCCTTTTTACCTCTCCTTGTCTGTGGACTTCCCTTTCACCCACCAGAGCTTAGGAGAGGCATCCCTTTTCCACATCTTAAATATAAAGAAACTGAGACAGAGAAAAGATCTTTTTAAGACAGTTAGTTGTAGCATACAGCATAATAGTCGCCATACCTAAGAATCAGAAATCAACTGGTATGGTCTGGATGGCCCGCAAAGTCCTTGTGTTGAAACTTAATCATTAATGAGGTGGTATTAAGAGGTGGAGTCCAGTATGTAAAGAATTCAAAACTCAATAATAAAAAGACAAAAAAAAGGGGGGGGGTGGGGTCATGGGAATATGCCACCAACGAAGCCCTACCCAGACACTAAATTTGCCAGCACCCTGATCTTGGGCTTCCTCAGCCTCCAGAACTGTGAGCAATAAATTTCTGTTCTATATAAATCACCCAGTCTCAGGCGTTTTGTTACAGCAGCGTGAATAGACTAAGATACCAACTCTGAGTAATTTACATGAAAAAGGAATTAATTAAAGGATGTTAAGTGGTTGGCAGAAAGGCTGGAGAATGAAATCTAGAGATTTTGGGATAGGAACAAATCTCAAAATTCACACCACAGGACTGAACCAGTGAGTCCTCCACTCCAATAGAGAACCCTCCAGATCTTGTCTTTTGGGGTGGGAGTCCGAGAAAGTTTTGTTTTGTGACTGGGGAAGACTTAATCACCTACCTGGGGCCCATAAGATAGGAAATTCCTCAGATACAGCAAGTAGTTTGCTTGGTGAGTGGCCAAAAACGGAAGTGTTTTATATTCAATATTCTGCCATTCATTGTGCTTTTTGAAAAAATAGTCCCAGACTGTCCCATGTGTTAACTGAACACATGGTCAGTGCCAGGCACTAGGAATACAAAAATGAATAAGAGAAGTTCATGGTTCTCCCAGGGCCCACATGAAACAGAAAAAAAAAAAAAAAAAGAAAAGAAAAGAAAGCTCAGGAGCCAGGATCCTGGGGAAGAGCCCTGTGCTAGGAATTAGGAGATTTGGATTCACATTCCAGTCTAAGCTAGCCCCATGGAGCAATTTAGAGCAGGTCTCTTTAGGTCTCAGCTTCCTCACTACCTCTATAATAGAGGTAACAGCACTGGACTACCTACCATTAAAGGGTGATTTGGAAGCTCACTAGACAGCCTGTAGGTGACGGTGCTCTATCAGGGTAAGGGAGTCATCGCAGTAGATGGCTGCAAAACTGTCCTCAATTCTCCACCCCTTCTTGCCTTCCTATTTGATGGCTGTGTTCCCATCCAAATCTCATCCTGAATTGTAGCTCCCATAATTCCTACATGTTGTAGGAGGGGCCTAGTGATAATTGGGTCATGGGGGAGATGTCAGCCATACTGTTCTACTGGTAGTGAATGACTCTCACAAGATCTGATGGTTTTATAAAAGGTTTCCACTTTCACTTGGCTCTCATTCTCTCTTGCCTGCTGCCATGTAAGAGGTGGCTTTTGCCTTTCACCATGATTATGAGGCCTCCCCAGTGAATCCATTAAACCTCTTTTTCTTTATAAATTACCCAGTCCCAGGTATGTCTTCATCAGCAGCATGAAAACAGACTAATACACTATCTTTTACAATCTGGCTTTGCAACTACTCCCATCAAAAGGTAGACTCTTTCCCCATCCCTTGATCTGGGCTGGGCTATGACTTGTGCTGGCCAAGAAGATGCA
Source organism: Sapajus apella (assembly GCF_009761245.1). NCBI lineage: Eukaryota > Metazoa > Chordata > Mammalia > Primates > Cebidae > Sapajus > Sapajus apella. The sequence continues at coordinate 7,180,822 of NW_022436991.1, read as the reverse complement.
GTAGAAGTGAGGGTGTGTCAGTCTCAAGGAGACCTGCTCTCTCATTCACTGTCAGAACACTGCCATCACCTTGAGGACAGCCTGAGCCGCCCTGCAGGAGGATGAGAGACCAATGGACAGCAGCCCAATTGTCCCAGCAAGGCCAAAGTGTGAGAGAGCCCAGTCAAAATCAGCAGAGCCTCCTACACAACCCACAGATATGTAAATAAGCCCAGCAGGGGCCAGAAGAACCATCCTAATGACCCATAAATGGTAGTTGTTTCATGCCACTGAGTTCTGGAGTAATATTTTTTTTTTTTTTTTTTTTTGTTATTTGGATTTTTTTTGAGACGGGGTTTCTCTCTTGTTACCCAGGCTGGAGTGCAATGGCGCGATCTCGGCTCACCGCAACCTCCGTCTCCTGGGTTCAGGCAATTCTCCTGCCTCAGCCTCCTGAGTAGCTGGGATTACAGGCACGTGCCACCATGCCCAGCTAATTTTTTGTATTTTTAGTAGAGACGGGGTTTCACCATGTTGACCAGGATGGTCTCGATCTCTTGACCTTGTGATCCACCCGCCTCGGCCTCCCAAAGTGCTGGGATTACAGGCTTGAGCCACCGCGCCCGGCCTGGAGTAATATTTTTTTTACAGCATTATTGTGGTAATAGATAATGGATATAGTTATCCTCGGCTTCAGCATCCGGTGACTACAAATTAAGGTCACATTAACTTGCAAACAAAACAATTTAGATAATATGTACCACTTTTTAAATTAAATAGTACAGAAAGGGATAAAGAGAGATCATCAAACCTTTTCTGCAAAGGGCTGAATAGTAAATATTTTAGACTATGTGGGACATATGGTCTGTGCCATGCAGGCTATTGTAGCTGCTCAATTCTGCCTCCGAAGCTCAAAAGCAGCCACAAACAATATGTAAACAAATGGGTATGGCAGTGTGCCAATAAAACTGTGTTTACAGAAACAGGCAGCCAGCTGAGTTTGGCCCAAGGGCTGCAGTTTACTGGCCCCTGGCATAAAGTAAACAGCAAAACTCCTTTTCCTTCCCTCTTCCCCTCTCAGAGATAATTACAGTTAATAGTTTCTTCATTAGTCTTCAAATTATTTTCTATATGTAAATGTTCTTTAAACACACACAAACACACACACACATAAATGGTATCACACTATATCTGCTGGCACAAACTCAAAGTTTTCACAGAATATGTCAGAGATTTTTCTATGTCAGCACTTACGGGGTGACATCATTGTCTTTGATTGCTGCAAAATATTCCATAGTAAGGATGTGCCATGATTTAATGCTGGCCTTTCAGTGGTTTTTCAATATTTTATTCTCTAAATGAATGCTGCAATGGACATCCTGATATAGATAAATTTTGATACACAGGCTAGATTAGTTTTCTTCGTGATCTTTATTCAACAGCATTTAGACAAATGCTCAGTTAATGGCTGATATAATCCAGGCATTGCGTTAGGTGCTGGGGGATCCAGAGATGAAGCCACGGTCTGCCCTTAAATTGTTCATGGTGTCAGCCAATGGTCATGTTGATGAATTTACTGAGCATTTACTACAGGCCACCCACGGTGCAGTGACATTTAAGTGCATCATCTCACCCAATCTTTACAATAAAAGCACCCTATGAGGTAGCTCCCATTATCAGGCCCACTTTACAGATGAGACTAAAGCTCAGAAAGACTGAGTAACTTACCAAAGTTCACACAGTTAGCAATCGATCAAACTGGAATTCAAACGGTTCCTGAGTATGATGCCTACACTTGGGAGTTAAGTGCAGGCAGGAGCTCAAAAGAGGGAAGAAGGACTCCAGATGACAAGGAGAAAGAGGGAACACCAGGCAAAGTGAGCACAAAGCCATGGGACTGTGAAGGCACGGGACTTCTGGAAACCAGCTCCTACGATTCAGCCTGGCTAGGGTGCAGAGGGAAGGAGAAGAGGCAAAAGATAGAGGAACCACAGGGTCATAGATGATTTCTCATCTTAGCTGAAGACTCTGAACTTCAACCACTGTGGAAAGCACTGTGGAGATTTCTCAGAGAACTTAAAAGAGAATTATCATTTGACCCAGCCATCCCACTACTGGGTATACACCCAAAGGAAAATAAATTATTATGCCAAAAAGACATAAGCCCTCATATGTTCATGGCAGCACTCTTTGTAATAGTAAAGACATCAGATCGACCACGTGTCCACCAACAGTGGATTGGATAAAGAAAATGTAGTACATACACACCGTGGAATACTACCCAGTACTAAAAAGAATGAAATCATATCCTGCGCAGCAACGTGGTTGCAGCTGGGGGCCATTATCCAAAACCAATTAACACAGGAACAGAAAAGCAAATACCACATGTTCTCACTTACATGTGGGAGCTAAACATTAAGTACGCATGGACACAAAGAAGGGAACAATAGACACTGAAAAACTCAAAAGATCTGGGCACGGGTTGAAACAGTACATATGGGGTCCTATGCTCACTACCTGGGTGATGGGATCTGTACTTCAAATCTCAGCATCTCACGATATACCCATATAACAAACCCGCACATGCGACCCCAAATCTAAAAGTTGAAATTATTTTTACAAAAGACTCTGGACTTTATTTTGTAAGTTATAAGGAGCCACTGAAGTGTTTCAAAGCAGAAAAGTCAAGATCAAAGCTGCATTTTTAAAAGATCATGATGACTGTAGCATGGAAGATGGATTACAGAGAGGGTCAGAGCGGGGCAAGGAGATAGATGAGGACTGCCCTCTCAGCCACACTTGGGAAGTTTCCTTTTCGGGGACAGCATTTGCCATGTAATTAAAGAAAGCAGGGTGGTACCAGGCCTCAAAGATGGGACACGCCAATCCAGTGACACCAGGAGCTGTGGGGCCCCTCAAAATGGCAAAGGCCGACTCAGTTCCCAATTTTTCCCAGGATGTGAGAGCCAGTGGCTGATTGCCCAGTAGGGAACCTGATTTAGCCCCGGACCATTTCATTTCATGTCCAGAAAGCATCAGGCAGCAGAGATGTGTCCTCGGGTTGCCCCATCCCAGCAAGAGGACATCTTGAGCAGTGGCCCATCCATTTCCGCCACCCCCTGAGCTGACACACAAAGAGGCTGTGGCCCTGCAGAGAGCCAAACCACGTGGCCGCCGCATCGTGAGTCATCCCAGCTGGTTCCAACCATTTTCCCTAGGAGGTAGAGGAGCCGGACGGAAGTGAGCCCTGGCCAAGCGAGAGATCAGCAGCAAGACTGCCAGGGGATGCCAGCCATGACCAAAGGGAGGATGGATGCCTACATCTGCCCCTCTGACCTTGTGGAAAGTAAGAGAGCATCAGGAAAGGCCCAGCTCACTTCCGCGAGGTTGAGTGACCAACGGGTCTGGGTCTGAGGCAAGATACCACAGAATGGTGACCAGGACAGGAGTATAAAGTTCAAGGGAGTATCATTGGGGGTTAAGGTTGGCAAATAAAACAGCTAACTACTTACGGAGCCCAGGCTCCAGGCCAGGAGCTGTGCTAAGCACTTTACATCATCATGTCTGCTAGAATACTTTACAGCTATTATTCCATTTAATCCACTACAATAGAGATCAGCTTGTGGCTTGTCTTTGTACAGCCCATGAGCTAAGAATGGTTTTTCATTTTTAAAGAGTTTTAGAAAAAAAGGAAAAAGAAAAATAGGTAATAGAAGTCATTTGTGGCCTGCAAAGCCTAAAATATTTACTATCTTGCTCTTTACAGAAAAAGTATGCCAAAACCCTTACACTGGTTCAATTAGGACAGGGTATATATGTGTGTGCCCATGTGCGTGTGTGTGTGTGTGTGTGTGCGTGTGTGTGCGTGTTCCACTTCTATATTCCTAAATGCCTAGAATAGTTCTTCGCACATCACAGGTGCTCCATAAATATCAAATGAATTAATGAATGCATGAGCAAATGAATTAATTTTTATTATCACCCAATGAGACAGATACTATCATCAACCCCATTTTACTGATGAGGAGACTGAGGCTCACAGTGGTAAAATAACATGCAGAAGTCACAGAAGTAACAAACACTTGAGCTGCAATTCAAACTTCAGGCAGTTTGTCATTCAAGGCTTGGGTTTTTTTTGTTTTTTTTTTTTTTTAAAAAAAAAAAAAAAAGCTCATATCCTAGAAACTGAGAATCTGAACTGAGTCTTGTGCCTTGACTTTCAAACTTTCCTGCGCATGACAAACATCTGGGATATTTGTTAAAATTCATGTTCCCAGGCCTTGCCTTCTTGGATTCTGATTCCATAAACCAGAATGAAACTCAGGAGTCTGTGTAGGGAAAGAGGAGAGTAAATGAGGTGGCTACCAGGGGTAAGGAGCTGCAGGGGGAAGACCAGGAGGGAATATAAGTGTATTTGTCTGTTCTCATGCTGCTGATAAAGACATACCCGAGACTGGGTAATTTACAAAGGAAAGAGGTTTAATGGACTCACAGTTCCATGTGGCTGGGGAGGCCTCACAATCATGGTAAAAGGCAAAGGAAGAGAAAGAGACATTTCCTGCGGTGGCAGGCAAGAGAGGGCCTGTGCAGGAGAGCTGCCCTTTATAAAGCCATCACATCTCATGAGACTTATTCACTATAACAAGAAAGGCATGGGAAAGACCCACCCCCACAATTCAATTACCTCCCACCAGGACCCTCCCATGACACGGAGGAACTATGGGAGGTACAATTCAAGACAAGATTTGGGAGGGGACACAGCCAAACCATGTCGATAAGTTTCTGGTGTGTGCTGTGCGATGTAAACATCCCTCTTCAACTCCCTACAACATCTTCCGTAACAGGTCCATCTTCCTTCAGCACCTAGTGGGGAAGGCTCTCTCGAATGGGACTCAGGGCTGTGTATGAAGTAAGAAGTCAAAGAATAGACACATACATAGGTAACCAGAATTCCTGATATAAATGTGCTTAATAGATGCAAAACTGCTCAATATCCGCAGTGCAATAGTCAATTGCCTTCTACCTAATTCATTTGTGTTTCTACGGACAAAATTCATTTGCATTATCAGTTTTCTGCAACTCACAGAGCTATACAATAGCTCAAAGATAATGAAAGGTGGCAACAACCCAGAAAGGCACACCAGAGAAGACATCCAGCCATCCTTTTTGCTCACTGTAAGTCTTTCACAATTTTCCTGGCACTAATAATCACCAACATTCGTGAAGTAATTACTAACTGCTCCAAGCTAATGCTAGGCATTAACTCATATAAACTTACCAACAAGGCCATGATGTATAGTCCCAAATTTGCAAGTGGGAAAACCAAGGTACAGAGAAGTAGAGTAACTCATCCAAGATCACACAGCTAGTACACATCAGAGCTGCCATTCAAACCTGGGTGTTCAACTGCACGCCTAAACATCCTGCCATCCTGACAGTTATGTAGCGACAGTTGCATATGGTGGTCAAAGGAAGTACTTTATCACAGACATGGTTTAGAACTTCTTGCCACTGTTTGGTGATGAGGAAAGGTATGTCTACTCTCAATTTTGTTATTGCTTTGAATTCTCTGCAGACAATGACACCCTTTCCCCCACATCCCCTGTTTCCTGGTCCAGGTCAGACTGCCCCATCCCACAAGTCATCTCTACCTCTGCTCCCATCTTTCCCCTTACCTCTGCCAAGAGGTTGTTTTTACAGTTAATCTCCAGCTTTATTCTTGCTTAAAGAGAGTTGTTAACTGAAGGTACATGTTGAATTTTTCAGGATGCTAGAGGGGTTTTTAGAGGCTGCAACGCAGGAAAGGAAAGGGAGGGAGAGAAAGGGAGAAGAGAAGACAGATGAGAAAAGATGAGCTTCCCAACAGCAGGGAAGAAAATTTGGTGGCCTAAACCACAGCTGTTTCATGAAGAATCTGGTTGGGTTTCTGCTGGATGTGTGCAGTGTGAACCACCCTCCCCATAGCTATGAAATCTTCAGGGGAAAAGAAGACATTTTGTTAATAAACTGAGGTAATGGGTCTATTATGGGGACTGTGGAGAACAGCAGTCCCTCTGGACAAACCAGCAAGCCTGGGTTCATTGCTTTACAGAGCTGGGGGCAGAGTCATGAGATTAACCATGTAAAGTGGCTGAGCAAGAGTAAGTATCAAGTAAGAAAGAGAAGCAGAGACAGGAAAACAGAAACAGGCAGGCACAGAGACATACAGAGGCAGAGAGGCGATGAAGGCACAAAAAGAGCTGTGAGTTATTTTTGCAGGAACACAGAGCAGAGGAAGGCTCCCAAATGACCTGCACCCTGTAGACCAGAGCTGAACTAGCCTGTCTTGTGCTTCTCTGAATCCCCAGCACGAAGTCTAACCCACAGTGGATATTTAATGTTTGCTTGAATGTTTTTTAAAAAGGCACGCCTCCCCATTTACAAGAACTCATATTTTAAAAAAGAATATACACTAGACATATTAGAAATGCTATCTATTGGGAGCTGAAGAGGGATGAAATAAAAGGGAATTAATTAGTAATAAAACAAAAGGGAGCTTTGTCCACATACATGGTGGTAATGTGCTAGGCAAGAGAGGTATAAATAGCTCAACCTTGCTCCCTGGGACCCAGAAAGTAGAAAGGGAGGGAGAATGAAAAGAAGGAGAGAGGAGAGAAGAAAGAGCGAAGGAAGGAGGGAGAGAGGAAGGGAGAGAGGCTAATTGATTGATGGGTGAATGACAGATGCTACCAAGAATGCTGGTTGGCTGCAGGGAGGAAGTGGTTTGAGAAAGCTTTTCAAAATATTGAAGTAGGATTAAGACTTAGCCAAGCATAAAGAAAAGCTGGGACCATTGTCTGCTTCTGAGGAAAGCAACCCAGCATCTAAGGCATAGAATGGAAGGGAGGCTTGTCACTGAAAACCTTCTCATGCCTTTTGAATTTTGAACCGTGTGGAATTACTACCTATTCAAATATAAACATATACATTATTTTAGAAAAGTGGCCAGGCTGATAAAGGTTACGGAAGAGATTTCCAAGCATAAATGTATTTTCCTCCTTTGCAAACACTTGGGAACTTCTATTTTCTTCACTTGAAAAGAACCAGAAGGTCAATGTTTGCCTTCTTCCCAGCCCTGGAAGTGACTGACTGAGAGTTTGGTCCTCTCCCAGGTACCTACATAAGGGCAGCTGTGTGCAACCATTCCAGCTGGACACTGCACAGCCCTAGGGGCTGCCAAGCTCATCAGCTATAATGTGAATGGGTTGTTCAGTGCCCAGCCTGCTTAACCTCATGACACTTTTCTCTTTCCACAACCTAGCCTTTTCGAGGGCATGAAAGGATCACAAAATTCATAGTTTAAACATCTTCCACCAGGAGCTTCTTTTCTTTTATCCAAGGGGGAATTTCTAAGTGTTATGTATTGGTTTTCAAATGTAGAGAAAGCAAGCAGGGCTTCCTCCCGATGAGTTCACCTTCTCTCTGGCCCAGCACTTGAGTTCCTTGAGCTAGCAAACAATCCCCTCACCACAAGTCAATTGACTCTGCCCACAACAGCTCAAGATGATCTGATGCTTTGTTTGCCTGCTCTGGGAACTCAATCTGAGGAGTGTATTCAGGCTAAGGGAGGTTGCAGCATCCTGACCGCTCAGGATGTGAGGGGATGAGACAACAGCTGCCTCTCTAGAGGCAAACGAGCAAACAGCACATCATGCTGCTGCCCTGCCTCCTGTTCCCAGCATATAAGCCTCACCAACCAGGTTCAGCTTGACCCCTAATATGTTCCTGGGAAGATTCCTCTTTCTTCCAGATGTCACAGTGTCTGCAACTCCACCATTAGAAACCCATTGTTCACTGGCATCCACCAACCACAGGGTAAATCCCAAACTTCAGAGGTTACAGGGTTCAGGATGACCTGATCCTGCTTTCTCCTCGCCAGTGCCTCCCACACTGAATCATTTTCAGGTCTACATGCTCTCTTGCTTCGTGGATTTTATACAGGCCTATTCCTCTTTCAAGAATGCCTTCCCATGAAAGAAGACTGGTTAAATAAACGACGGCACACTCTTAGAACAGAATATTGTGAAGCCATTAAAACTGATGATAAAGAAGAATATCTGATGTCCTGGGAGAAGGTTACAGTAACTTTTGAGAAAACCCAGTTATGAAATAACATTAGCAGCTAATGTTTATTGAGGATTTACTCTGTACACTACTCACTGTATCCTCAAAACGACCTCAGAAAGAAGGTACTGCTGGCCGGGCACGGTGGCTCACATCTGTAATCCCAGCACTTTGGGAGGCCGAGATGGGTGGATCACAAGGCCAAGAGATCGAGACCATCCTGGTCAACATGGTGAAACCCCGTCTCTACTAAAACTACAAAAAGTCAGCTGGGCATGGTGGCGGGTGCCTGTAATCCCAGCTACTCAGGAGGCTGAGGCAGGAGAATTGCCTGAACCCAGGAGGCGGAGGTTGCAGTGAGCCGAGATCGCGCCATTGCACTCCAGCCTGGGTAACAAGAGAGAAACTCCGTCTCAAAAAAAAAAAAAAAAAGAAAGAAGGTACGGCTACAAACCACCATATTAGAGATGGGGAAACGGAGGCTCAGATGGAGACTTCTAACATGTCTGAAATTACAAGCCTAGTTAGTAGCAGAGTTGAAATCCGAACCCAGGCAATTTGTCTTCAGTGTCTGCATTCTTAACCCCCACCTAGTACTGTGTCGAGCAGAGTTTGTGCAGTGTGATCTTATGTTTGTAAAAACAAAATGAAAAAAGTATTATATGTAGAAAGAGGCAAAGTACTTTAAAGTATGGCCATGATATGGTCCAAAATATTCAGAGTGGTTACCTGTGGAGAATGAGATTGATGACAGGTGATGTCACAGGTTGGTTCCCCAGGAAGCAATCCCTGAGGTGGAGGATAGCATGAAGCATGTTGATGAAAGAGGGCTTATGAGAAGAGAGATACAGGAGGCAGAGCAGAGGGAGAGCTTGAGTTTTGATGCAGGAAGCTCTAGATACAGAACAATCCTTCAGAGTGTCCCAAGTTGGCCCAAGATGCCCAGATGTCAATGCTCCCTGATTCATCAGTCTCTGGATGTGAGCCATCCCTTGAAGGGTATGACATTGAATGAGGTAGTCCTCTGCAGCCAAGATGTGATGATGAATTTTAGGAGTCAACTTGACTGGGCTAAGGGATGCCCAGATATATAGTAGAACATTGTCTCTGGATGTGTCTATGAGATGTGTCTATCCAGAAGATATCCACTTTTAAATCAGTAGACTGAGTAAAAAGGAACACCCTTGCCAATATGTTTTGCCAAAACAAAACAAATTCCTGCGCATAGATTAGCTGGTAGGGCTCCAAATACAAAAGCCGACAGATGTATGAGAAGGACTTTGGCCCAGGACCCTACCAACCAGATTATCTGGCCTTAGGGAAGCACATGGTATCTGCCTCCCCTGCTGCAAAATGAGAGGGCTATAGACTATTCCATGGTGGTCCCCATGATCCACACCTTTTGGTTGTACCTGTTATGGACTGAATGTTTATGTGTTCCACATCTGTGTTCCTTCAGCTGGGTGGAGAATGTTGGGAGCAGGTGTTCATTCTCTAGCACTTCAGGCTGCCAGCTTTAAAATATATACAAATGCTAACGGAAGTCAGGCCATTGTACCCTAAAAAGGTAAAGTTGAGATCATGGTAAAATTGTGCTGTAAATTCCATCAATGATAAAAGGTGCTGCATACAATATTATCTGTTAATACTGGTGCTGTTTAAGTGCAGAATTTTGTAAATTGCATATTTCTTCTTATAAATTGGGATAGATTCAATGTTGGCACTGTAGTAATGTCCAAGGTTCCTGGCCCATTCCATCTTGTGATGCCATAATCTTCAAAATGTGTACGCAACACACACACAGGTACACACACACATAGGTACACACACACACAGGTACACACACACTAGTCCCTTCATCTGTCTCCATCTCTTCATCCTTCAGATCTCAATGTCAACATCACTTCTCCAGTGAAGACCTTCCAGACTCCCAGCCATATACTGCCACACCTCCCCAGTCTCCCCATATTATAAAAAGATACAGCTAGCTGCCTACCCAGAATTCAAAACCCTCCCTTTTATCCCTCCCTTACTGAATCTAATTCTATCAGGCATTCACATCTGCCACCTTCTGTTTTAGGACAATGGTAACCCGTTCCCAGCCCTAGCGAGTCCCAATTAGTCTTAACCAATCAGAATAAGCCATGCCCCTGGCAACTGTTATTGGTTCAGGATAGTTCACATTGTCTAAACTGACCAATCAGATTGAAGGGAAGAGGCAAAGTAGGGAGATTTTCGCCTCTCTCCTGCTAGAAGTGAATGATGAACCAGTGGAGCCTCAGTTGCCTCTGAGTGCCATTTTGTACCTACAAAGAGAACCAGGATGAGGCCAGCTCCAGGAGGACAAAGCAGAGAGATGGAGAGAATCTGGGTTCTCTTGACGTCACTGAGTTGCTGATCATTCCTTGCTTAGAGCTATCCTGCATGTGAACTGCTATATCTGTGTGATTAAATAGTTTATTCCTAAGCAAGTTTTAATCAAGATTTTCTGCCCTTATAACCAAAAGCATTCTAATAAGTGCATCTATCATCATTTTCAACATACTATTATTTTTGTTTGTTTAATTGCCTGCTGCCTCCAGATTTTTGTCACTATATTCTCTGTGACCACAGAGACTGTCTTATTCACCATTGATCCCCCAGGCCCTACCAGAGTAAATAGCTCCTGGTAGGTATGCAACAAATATTTGTAAATAAATTAATAACATTCTCTATGCTTTATGAATGGAAAAGGAGTAGGCTTCCAACTAAAACTGGGAGGTAACCCTCACCTAGCTCAACTGTGCTTCAGCCTCTATTGAGTACTAATAGTACTAATGTACCTTCATAGTTGTTGCAAACTATAGTCATTTGATGAGGTTCAAGACATGCTACCCCAAGATATAACATCTTGACATTTGAGAAAACAGCAGAAGCAGGAAGGTCACTCTCACTGTCCCCTCACCCTTCTTCCCTGAATCAGGCCAGAAAAGAATTCTCTGATATTCCCTTGAAGCAGGTCATAAGACCCTCATTCCAGAGGTACCCTCCTGATACCCAGAAAAAAAGTAATGTCCTTCTCTCTGATGACACAGGGATGCAGTGAATAATCTGAACAAACAGGCCTTGCTAAGTTCCCCCCTGTTTATTACCATTAGATCATACAACCTTTGCCCAATCATACTTCTGCCTGATTCTCCACTCCATCAAACCTATGCATAAAAATACATAGGTTTCCTTGTTCCTTTGGATCTTCACTTCCAAAGGTTCCCATGTAGTGAAAAGCTTATGTTAAATAAACGTGCATGCTTTTCTCTTGTTAATCGCTCTCTTCTCATAGGGGCCTCAGTCATGAACCTAGCAATGGTTGAGAAAAGAAATCTCTTCTCCCCTACTCATGTTTTATGTATTTGTGAATTGTTTAAGTTATTCAAAATCTAGAAACGTATATGTGAGTGTGTGATGCAAGTAACGGAATCCATTATGTGGGTGGCAGTCAACAAGTTAAAATTCACCATTATTCCAGTTATTCCTGGATGCATTTCTGCACAGACCTCTCCTGGCATCACCTGAGCATTCTGTCTTCAGACCAAGAGGCATAACCCCTCAGTCCCCAGAACTGGGCATCCACAATTGGAATCCAGTCTTCCCAACTGTTCTAGTTATATATTGCTATGTAACAAATTTCCCCCGAACTTAGCAAAAATTACCCTAAAACTTTAATCAGCAAACATTTATTATTTCATAGTTTTGGAGAGCCAGGAATGTGAAGAGGCTTAGCTTTGTGGTTCTAGTTCAAGGTCTCTCATGAGATCACCATTGAGCCATGAGTTGCAGCTGCATCTAAAGGGCTGGAGGATCTGCTTCCAAGTTCAATTACATGGCTGTTGGCAGGAGGCTTCAATCCCTCACCACGTGGATCTCTCTATTAGGGCTGCTCATAAAGAGAGTGAATCAGGAAAGAGAAAATGTATGCACCCAAGGCAGAAGCCAAGCCTTTTTATAACCTAATCTTGGAAGTGAAACACTATCACCTCTGCCATATGTTATCCATTAAAAGTCAGGCACCAAGGAATAAATTTCAAGAGATCTATTATACGGCAAGGTGACTATAGCTAATGATGACATATTGTATTCTTGAAAAAGGTACAGGGTGGATGCTATGTGCTCTTACTACAAAAATAATTATGTGAGTATTGCATTTGTTAATTAGCTGGACTTAACCGTTGCACAATGTTCATGTACTTCAAAACATAGTTTCATACATGATTAAAACATACAATGCTATCAATTTAAAGATAAACAAGTAAATGAATTTTTTTATTTTAAAAATAAAAATATTTCTCAGATGAATTCTGAAAAGAAAGAAGAAGGAGGAGGAGAAAGAGGAGAAGTAGTTAAGCACTAAGTCCAGCTCACACCCAAGAAGAGAGGCCTTGAGTTACATTTCTTAAAAGGAAAAACATCAAAGGATTTGTGGACATATTTTTGAAAACCACGCTGTCGCTGAATCCTTTCTCTCTTCCACTGAGTGCTTGTCTTCTGGGGTTAAGAGAATCACAGTTTGGGAGCCATTATGATGAGTGCTCCATCATTATCTTCATCATCAGCATCATCAGCATCACAAGAAAATTACCATATTAACTATACCGTTTTAGGGTCCATGCCAGGCAGTATGCTAACTGCTTTATAGACACTTAATTCTCACAACAACACTATTCAGTAGGTACTATTATTATTCCTATTAAGAGTTGAGGAAACAAAGCCCTGGGTCCATTAAGTAATTTATTCAATGTTGAACAGCTAGTATAAGTGCATAATTGCAGTCCATGCTGTTAGCTGCTACTCTACACTGCCTCCCATCAGCCAGTAAAGGAAACTCCATCTGTCCCAGCAACCAGGTCAGGTTTCCAAAGCCAAGTGCCCACCATGTGGAAAATTTAAAATAAAATAAAGCTTTGAGGCTGGGTGTGGTGGGCTCATGCCTGTAATCCCAGCACTTTGGGAGGCCAAGGCAGGAGGATCATGAAGTCAGGAGTTTGAGACCAGCCTGACCAACATGGTGAAACCCCGTCTCTACTAAAAATACAAAAAAATTATCTGGGCATGGTGGCATGCGCCTGTAATCCCAGCTACTCAGGAGGCTGAGGCAAGAGAATCGCTTGAACCTGGGAAGCAGAGATTGCAGTGAGCCAAGATCGGGCCGCTGCACTCCAGACTGGGTGACAGAGCAAGACTCTGTCTCAAAAAAATAAAAATAATAATAATAAAACTTTGAAATCAGAGTTCAAGAAGGTCCAAATCAGAAGATGAGAGGGTGGGAAGTTGAAATATACAAAGCATATTCGAGAATGGAGCCAAATGAATCAAAGAAAGCCATGCACATCCCTGATGCATGGAAATCTATGCAGACGTATGTAAATGTATATAAGTGGCCATGTTAATCTAGGTAAATGACTATGCCCTGAAAAGCAAAAAAAAAAGGGGGTTCAGCTTTTCAGAAGGCAATTTCCCCTAGTCTTGGCGTCTTTTGGTATAGGAGCCATTACAGGCCAAAAAGTCAGTCTCTACACTGAAAATTGTAAGAAAAATTGTACCAGAGGTAACACCCAGACCTTTGCAGGAGTTCAGATACCTGAGACCTGGCTTACCTGAGGCCTGGCTTTCCTGGCTCCCAACAAACTGTCAGATTCATACATTAGCAAAAATCAGTAAAGAAAAATTCTGTTTGCAAACAAGTATCCATTTTCTTGTCCCATAGGTATATTAGCAAAAGCCGAATTGGACATTCTTCCAGTGCAATCATTCTCAAACTTTGGTGTGTGCTTGAATCACACAGCCAGGGTCCTTATTTAAAGTACATATCCCTGTGCCCCTCCTAAGACCTCCTGTCAGTATTTGGGTGTGAGAGTCTGCCAGGCTGGAAGTCTACATTTTTTAAAACATGTCACAAATGATTCTTGATCAGGAAGTCCGTGGACCACCTTTAAAGAAAACTAGTATATAAAAAAACACGGAGTTTGAGAGCAGATAGACTTGAATTTGAATCTCAGCATGACATTTACTAGCTGTGTGACCTTGCCAAAAATGTGCCATGGTACCACCATGCTCATTTGTAAACTGTAGCTAATTTTATTCTCCCTCTCAAAGAGTTGCTGTGATAACCTGAAATATACATACATTTGACTCTCAATAACTAAATGAGATAATTCATTTAAAGGAGTTGGTACAATGCCTGACACAGTAAAACCCCAAAAATATTTGGTATTATTGTGATGACCATTCCCTAATGTAAGGGGAAACCAGAGTCTCCCTCACCCAGAATACAGGCTGGCTCATAAAATACTGACCAGTGAGTACCATTGATAGGTGAATAAGCCTTTACCTCCTCCCTAAGGAGGCGGAGCAATGCACCTGATTGGCAGATTGGCAAGAATCTGAGTTTCATTGGTCCATTGTTTGGGGGCAGAGTTAAAGTGTTCCACCCCTCTTCCCTTTTCTCCCTTTCTTTTCCTCCTCACATTTTTTTTTCTTCTCTTCCCCTTTCTCCTATCTCATCCCTTAAGAAGTTCTCTAGTTCTAGTCCAGGAGAGGAGAATTAGGAAGAATGATTAGGTCCATAGGTCCAAGCCATGTCCTCCCACCCAGATTAGACAGCAACAGGTTTGATATTTTGATCCCTGCCTGATTCCTGTGTCTATTAATTTCTCAGTTGGTCAAAAACCCATAGAGCAAAGAGGTGGCCATCTGGCTAAGACCTCACCACCCAGTGTGTGCCTTCTGGGTGCCTGTCCTCATGCCCAGTGGTTAATTTCCCTTGATATCTATTGCCTCACTTGGCAGGTTCTCCCTGAGGCCAATTATTCAATGCGATTAATCATGGCAACCATACTCATGCACTAATTTCAAGGCTGTCAGAACTTCCTCTCATGGAGCATTCTTTATTTACTTGAATTATCATTTTCTTTCATCAATTCTTAATCAAGTGGGTTTATATGTGCAAAAGCAACAAACAGAATATCCAGTGTAAACGATACCTCAAAAAGAGAAGCCCTGGGCTCAGTCCATTAACAATTAATCATTGAGTTTTGAAGGAGCTTTCAAAAGCACGTAATACATGTTTATAAACAATACTACTGCCCAACCAGCTCCCATAGAAACAACAAAAAGAGAAGCCCTGGGCTCAGTCCATTAACAATTAATCATTGAGTTTTGAAGGAGCTTTCAAAAGCACGTAATACAAGTTTATAAACAATACTACTGCCCAACCAGCTCCCATAGAAACAACAGCAGCACCCAATAGATGCAGGCTATGTGCCAAGCACACTGAGTGGCACTTTACATACATTAATTATGGCATTTATTCCTCACAATAACTCTATTTGCAGAGGACAAGTCTGAGCTCAGACAGGATAACAGAAGACAGTGCCCAAATTCACACAGCCAGAAGTCACCTAACCAGCATTCAAACTTGTCTTGCCTTCAAAGTTGCCACCTTTGGCAAAGCACAGTGGCTCATGCCTATAATCCCAGCACTTCGGGAGGCCTGGGCAGGTGGATCACCCGAGGTCGGGACCCAGCCTGACCAACACAGCGAAACCTCATCTCTACTGAAAAATACAAAAATGGGCCAGGCTTGTTGGCGGGTGCCTGTAATCCCAGCTACTTGGGAGGCTAAGGCAGAGAAAATTGCTTGCACCCGGGAGGAGGAAGTTAACAGTAAGCCAAGATCGTGCCAATGCACTCCAGCCTGGGCGACAGAGTGAGACTCCATCTTAAAAAAATAAAGTCCCCATCTTCTTCCACCACACCATGGTGCCTCCTTGTAACCCTCTCATTATGTATCCTCTTGTATTTGGATTATGTCAAGCCAAACCCCAAGATGGAATAGCCTTTCTTTCTGCTTTTACTCACAGAGTAATTCCTAGATTAAAACCCTGTGTGATCCTGGGCTAATTACTTGAACTCTCTCAGTCCCAGTTTCCTCAATATGAAGACAGGAATAATAATCTTGCCCTGGTTATCTTATGGTAATTACTTTATGGGGTAGCTGTGAGCATTACAGTACAGTGATGAACATTAAAGTGCTTTGTAATCTGTGAGAAATACACAGATACATTTGACTCTTGAACAACGTGGGGGTCAGGAACGTCAACCTCTACATAGTTGAAAATTTACATATAACTTTTGACTCCCCTAAAACTTAACTACTAATAGCCTACTGTCAGCTGGAAGCCTTACCAATAACATAGTCAATTGACACATATTTTGTATGTTATATGTATTATACACTATATTCTTACAATAAACTAAGCTAGGGAAAAGAAAACATTTCTAAGAAAATCATAAGAAAAAGAAGACATATTTACTGTTCATTAAGTAGAAGTGGACCATCTTAAAGGTATTCATCCTTGTCATCTTCACCTTGAGCAGGCTGAGGAAGAGGAAGAGCAGAGATTGGTCTTGCAGTCTTAGGGGAGCAGAGGCAGAAGAAAATCTGCATATTTGAATCTGCACTATTCAAACCCATGTTCTTTAAGGGTCGACTGTATTCTTTGTTGATGTTATTATTAAAATTATTCTTCGTGGTAGGCAGATCATAAGGGAGCACCCAGTGATTCCTGTTCCCTGGTATTCAAGTCCCAGTATAACTCCCTCCCCTTGAGTGTACAAGGGACCTGTGACTTGCTTTTCATCAACAAAACACAACCAACATGATGGGATGCCATTTCCACATTGGGTTACAAAAGAATGTGACTCCTGTCTCGCTGGCAGACGCTATTACTTGCACATTCCGATAAGGCAAGCTGCCATGTTGGAGGGCCCATCTGGCAATAAACAGGAGGAACTGAGGTCCTCACTCCAACAACCACAAGGAACTAAATCCAACCAACAACCACGTGAGTTGGAAAGCAAATCCTTGAGCAGTGAAGCCTTGAGATGACTGAATCCCCAGCTAACACCTTAACTGCAGCCTGTGCTGCAGAACCCAGCTGAGCTCTCCGTGAATCCCTGAGCCACAGAAACTGCAAATTAATAAATGTGTGTTCTTCTAAGCCACTGAGTCTTGTGGAAATTTATCAACCAGCAATAACTAATACACCGATTCAATCACTGATTCATTCAAACATTCACTGAGCTCCTACAATGTACCAGGCAAAATACTAGGAGTGGGGACACAGAAATAACTGGGGCATGGTCTGTATCCTCAGGTTGTTCATTCTAGTGCAGGATCTGACATGCATATAAATGAGAGCAAGGTACACAGCCAGCAAGATATAATGCGGAATCCGTGCACAAGGATGCAGGGTTAATGTGCACGGCAATCTCCTTCCTCAAGATGTAAGTCCTAAGTACTAAGAAATGTACATTCTTTTAGTTACAATTTAAAGGGAAAATTTGATTTAAAATAAAGGCGAAAAGAAACACAAATGTGTCCATCAACAGGAGAATGACCCCCAAAAAAGAAAACCAAAACACAATTACATTTGCAGTCCACAAGGCCCATAAAGTATCTAGCAGCCATTAAAAATAATGAAGTAAGTTTATATCTGTTGACATGGCAAGAACCCCAAGACACATTGCTGGTTGAATTTGTTAAGAAAAAAAAATAGCTTAATTGTAAATAGTATCTTACTGAATAGTTGTATGAGAAACAACTATTCAATAAGGCAGTAATTACAAATTTTTTTAAATTCATTTTGGCTGGGCGCAGTGGCTCATGTCTATAATCCCAGCTCTTTGGGAGGCCATGACGGGCAGATCACTTGAGGACAGGAGTTTGAGAACAGGCTGGCCAACATACTGAAACCTCATCTCTACTAAATAGAAAAAATTAGCCAGTCATGGTGATACGCACCTGTAATCCCAGCTACGCAGGAGGCTGAGGCAGGAGAATTGCTTGAACCTAGGGGGCAGAGATTACAGTGAGCCAAGATCACCCGCTGCACTCCAGACTGGGCAACAGAGTGAGACTCTGTCTCAAAAAAAAAAAAAAAAGAAAGAAAAATAATCCACTGTGCACACACATATGCATGAAGACACACACATAAATAGCACTTACCTTCAGTGATATATAAACATGTACAGTAGGTAGAGAACAATACAATGAGGATTAAGGACGCAGACTATGGACTCAGATTTCTGGGACCCAACTACCGGCTCTGCCATTTACTGGTTGTGTGACCTTGAAAACCTTTCTGAAATGCTTTGAGCCTCAGCTTAGTCATCTGTAAAACGGGAATTATAATGGTGGTACAGATGGGCTGTGTCCCCACCCAAAATCTCATCTTGAATTGTAATCCCCATAATCCCAATAATTCTCAAGTATTGAGGGAGAGACCAGGTAGAAGTAATTGAATCATGGGGATGGTTTCCCCATGCTGTTCTTGATAGTGAGTGAGTTCTCAAGAGGTCTCATTGTTTTATAAGAGGCTCTTCCCACTTTGCTCGGTACTTCTCCTTCCTGATGCCTTGTGAAGAAGGTGCTTGCTTCCCTTTGTCTTCTGCCATGACTGTAAGTTTCCTGAGGCCTTCCTAGACATGCTGAACCATGAGCCAATTAAACCTTTTTTGTTTATAAATTACCCTGTCTCAAGCAGTTCTTTATAGCAGTACAAAAACAAACTAATACAAATGGTACGTACATCATAGGGTTATTGTGAGGATCAAATGAGCTAATATAAAGCTGATGCATAGTAAGTGTTCAACGAATGTTTGCTATTATTAATACTAATACAATGGTTATTATTACTCCTATGACCACTATTGATCTGGAAAGATACATACAAAATAAAAATAATGAAAATAAAAAATAAAAATAACGATAATATAAACAACAAGGGTATTAGAATGAGAATGGAGAACAAAAGGGTCTTTAGACATATCTGTAATTTCCATTTCTTACAGGGACAACAGTTCAGGTATTATGTAACTAACAATCAAAATGAAGAAATATAGATAGTCAAATAAATAGTTATTTGAAACCAACACATAAATAGTCAAATAAATAGTAGTACAGGTTCTCAGGTATCATGAGGCACAAAGCAGGAAAGTACTCCATTTTCTCTGAAAATAGAGAGAGCGTCAAGGCAGGCTCCATGGAAAATGTGATTCACCCAGAAGCCACCCCTCCCACTGATATTTTCTGCAAGTACGAATTTTACTCTTTGTCCTCTTTGTCTGAAGAAGTGCCGTGAAGCCTTCTAGAGTCCTCTACAGATTGATAAAGGTCCTGCTAAAAACCTGGGGAAGCTGTGGGGGAGGGGGATGGCCCCAAAGATTGTTCTCAAAGTTTCCAGAAACTCAGGGGTACGCCTGGGCTAGCTGCCAGCATGGCCTGGCTGGACCTCCAGGATACCCAGAAAGCTCTTCCAGCCCCACCGAACTGTGCATTAATAAACTCATAACAAGCTGTCTTCCCATTCCAAGCTGCTGCTGCTGAGCACTGCTGAAAGATACCTGTGTCTTGTGAAGAGGTTTGGCTGGTAATGGTGATGGATGGCCCTCCCTCTGCCTGCCCTCCCTCATCTGCCTTGATCTGCCAGGTCATAGGGCTGGTGGGGGCTGCAGACTAAAGTGAGGAAACCCACTGGAGAGGCTTCTGAATGGAAGCAACTAAATCTCCCAACACCTTGGGGCTCAAACCGCAATTGGGATCTCATTAACTCCAAGCTCTAACTAAGTGCCCACTGTGAATGAGCATCTCCCTTCGAAGCAATAAATTCATCCAGAGGAAGCAATTAACGGGACCAATAAGAGCAGGAGGGAGCAGAGAAGAAACATTGATCAACAGCCTCCTCACTGCTTGTCCATTTTTCTTCTCATTTAATTTACCCAATAAACTTTTTTCCTAATTATTTCATTTTTTGTCAGTCTCTGCTTATCCATAATTATTTTACTTTTATTATCCAATAATCTTTTAATATCTTCACTATTATTATTGCCCATTTTATGGATAAGAAACATGAGGCTTGGAGAGGTTCTGACTTATTCAATAGTATACAGCTAAGAAGCAAATGGTTCAGGTGTGGTGGCTCATGCCTATAACCCCAGCACTTTGGGAGGTCCAGGCGGGATGATTGCCTGAAGCCAGGAGTTCAAGACCAATCTGGACAACAAAGTGAGACCCTATCTCTACAAATTTTTTTTGTAAAGATTAGTTGGGTGTGGTGGCATGTGTCTGTAATCCCAGCTACTCAGGAGTCTGAGGCAGGAGGATCGCTTGAGCCCAGGAGTTGAAGGCTACAGTGAGCTATGTGGCACCACTGTACTCCAGCCTAAGAGACAGAGCAAGAGCCCATCTCTAAAGACAAAAAAAGAAACAGCAAATAAATTTGGTCCTTATCACATTGCTTATGTCCATTTTACAGATAAGAAAACTGAGGCTTGGGAGATCAGGTGGCTTTCCCAGGGAGGACTATATGATTGGGAGGTGATGTTGTTATTATTTCTTTTATTATTTTCTTTCTTTCTTTTTTTTTTTTTTTTTGAGATGAAGTCTCACTCTGTTGCCCAGGCTGTAGTGCAGTAATGCAATCTCAGCTCACTGCAACCTCCACCTCCTGGGTTCAAATGATTCTTCTGCCTCAGCCTTCCAAGCAGCTGGGATTACAGGGACGCACCACAACGCCTGGCTAAATTTTGTGGTTTTAGTACAGGTGGTGTTTCACCATATTGACCAGGCTGGACTCAAACTGCTGACCTCAGGTGATCTGCTCACCTCAGCCTCCAAAAGTGCTGGGATTATAGGCATGAGCCACCACTCCCGGAGGATGTGGTCATTATTTCTGAACTCGAGTGCAGAGTTGATTTGATGCCCAGAGACAGAAAGAGCATTTCACCTTTTTCATCACCCACCTGGAGACCGGATCCAACCTTTTCTTATCCTCTAAAGGTGGTCCTGGGTTTACCTCTAGCAGAATCAAACTAGGGCACATGTTAAAATGCGGATTGGCTCCCCTCCCTGTGTCCATGTGTTCTCATTGTTCAACACCCACCTATGAGTGAGAATAAAATAAATTTTAAAAAAAATGAAAAATAAGGCATGGAACATCCATCCACACATACTGGAGCTTATTTTATGTCAATAAAATAACTGTATATAATAAAAAAAAATGCGGATTGGCTGGTCCTGCCCCCAATCTTTGAAACAGACACTCTCACCAAAAGATCTGAAGTCTGCATCTTACCTAAACATCCCCAGAAAGAGTCTCATGCATGCTGGAGCTCGGGAACCACATCACAGGCATCCCTCTCTGACGCTTGGTACATCTTGATCCATGAAGAACAAGGCAGCTTTTCCAAGAGCGCTGTTTTAAATTAGTGAGCCAACTTTTTTAATCCATCATCATTTTACATTTATGAAGTTCATTTTCATCCTCTTAATCAGAAGTCTAAAGCTGGCAGACTTGAGAATTTATTTGGCCAGCTCTTTCGGCTCTTGGACCAGTGTTTTGAAAGAATCCAGCATGGTCCTAAACAGAGACCACCTGGGTTTAAATCCCAGCTCCCCCAGCCTCGACCCGTGCTGCTCACACATGCTTACCTCAATTTTCTCAACTACAGCTAGTGCTCGACTTACGACCACGGTCGGGACTGCAGACCGGTCGTAACACGATTTGGTCGTAAGTTGAGTAGGCTATATGTACAGTTGAAATGGTGCACGCGGAGATTGTAGTGCTGCCGGAAGCTGGTCCGCACTGTCGTACACCCAGCTGGGCAACGTTTGCGCTGCCAGACGCGGAGCAGTCGTGGCTAGCGATTGTGGTCGTAAAGTCGAATGGTCATAAGTTGCATAGATGGTAAGTCGATCAATACCTGTACTAAATGGAGTAATAGTAGTTTGTGCATCCTAGTTATATGAGAGACTTAAGTATGTTCATTGATAGAAAGCCTACAAAAGAGTGTCTGGAATAGAGTCAATGCTCAATAATGGTTAGCTATCAATATTAAAATGTAGATTTTGGCCAGGTGCAGTGGCTCGCGCCTGTAATCCCAGCACTTTGGGAGGCCAAGACAGGTGTATCACTTGAGGTCAGGAGTTCAAGACCAGTCTGGCCAACATGGTGAAACCCTATCTCTACTAAAAATACAAAAAACAGCCAGGTGTGGTGGCGGGCACCTGTAGTCCTGGCTACTCAGGAGGCTGAGGCCAGAGAATTGCTTGAACCCAGGAAGCGGAGGTTGCAGTGAGCCGAGATGATGCCACTGCACTGCAGCCTAGGTGACAGAACAATACTCCGTCTCAAAAGAAAAGAAAATAGAATAAAATGAGTATTTCCAGATTTTCTGGATTTTCTCACTGCCACATTTACCTGGATCCAGGTGGCGTCTGCCCACTTTCAGGGGTGAGGAAGACTGTTGGGTCACCCACAGGACTCAGCCACCAGGCCATCCCCCAGGGACGTAAGCATGCTGCAGCCAGTGCTACAGGCATTGTTCCTTCCCAGGAGCTACCAGCACGCATTTCATAGTACCAGCCGTGGGGCTGCCCTGGGACTCCACACCCACATTCTGGTGACAGACCTGGAGCAAGAGGCTTCCAAAGCCCATCAATCAAACCCTTGCTTTCCTGCCCAGCCTTGCTGCTCACCTCTCTCCCACTCCATCAAGTCCAGCTGGATCATTGCAATTACTCAGCTGTAGTATCTTGCCATCCCGTGAAGTGCAAACTTAGTAAGAGTTCTGGAGACAGTCCTTCTAAGATGTGTTTTCCTGGCTAATTCATCCTCATGCATTCTAGTCTCAGCTGAAGTGTTAGTTCTTCCAGAACACTTCATTGGCCTGCAGAGGCTGAATGAGCTAGCCCACTCTGTGCTGCTTCAGTCCCCTGCATTTCCTACTCACCTGCGCTTATCATGTTGGGTTTTGGTTGCCTGTTAATTGTGCCTCCCCTTATAGACCAGTAGATCCATGAAGACAGAGTCTTTGCCTTGTTCACCCTGAATGCTCGGTACCTAACAAAATATTTAGCACATAGTTGACACCCAGTAAACATCTGTTGAATGGACGGACAACACAGAGATTCTGTTCAGGTACAGGAAAAGGAACCAGAATTCTGCTTACAAAAGCAAGCAAGAAAGAGACAAGACAAGCATTTACTGAACACCTACTATATATAAAGTTTCATAATAACCTTATAAAGTAGCTATTATAAGTCCTTTTTTTTTGAGACAGAGTCTCATTCTGCAAGTGAGACTGGCGAAGGCTGGAGTACAATGGCACCATCTTGGCTCACTGCAGCCTCTGCCTCCCAGGTTCAAGCAATTCTCCTGCCACAGCCTCCCAAGTAGATGGGATTACAGGTGCCTACTGCCACGCTCAGCTAATTTTTTTTTGTATTTTAGTAGAGATGGGTTTCACCGTGTTGCCCAGGCTGGTCTTAAACTCCTGAGCTCAGGCGATCCACCCGCCTCAGCCACCCAAAGTGCTAGGATTACAGGTGTGAGCCACCACACCCAGCCTATAAATCCTTTTATAAGAAAATTGAGATTCAGAGAAGTTAAACAGTTTGTTCAAGGCCATTGAGCTAGAACAGAGGTCAGCAAAGTTTTTCTGTAAAGGGACAGATAGCAATATGTTTTAGGCTTTGTGCGTCACATGGTCTGTGTCATAGCTACTCAACTCTGCCACTGTCGCACAAAAGCAGTCATAGACAATACATAAACAAATGGGCAGGGCTGTGTTCTAAAAGATTTTATGTGCAAAATGAGCAAGAAGCAGGATTTGACGCATGGGCTATAGTAGGTGAACCATGAGTTAGACAGTCATCTAAGAAAGATGAAACCCATGTTTGTTCATTAGGTACTAAAGCCTCTCAGATAAGAAGCTGGAGGAAGACAGATACATAACAGAAACAGTGAAGATCCAGGAAGGGCTGTTTGCTATGAGAAAGACGAAAGCAAATACAGTCCATCTCATCATGAGAGCTCACATCCTGCACTTTTCTATAAAACACTGATTGAGCAACTACTGTGTGCTAGGATTTGCCAAGTGTTTGGGGGACCCAACCACGAGTAAGGCCAGCTCCTGCCCTCTCTTAGCTTATAATGTATTAGTCCGTTTTCACACTACTATAAAGAAATGCCTACATCTGGGTAATTTATAAAGAAATAAGGTTTAATTGACTCACAGTTCCATATGGCTGGGGAGGCCTCAGGAAACTTACAATCATGGCAGAAGGCAAAGGTAAAGCA
The DNA here is from genome assembly GCF_009761245.1 of Sapajus apella. Taxonomy (NCBI): domain Eukaryota; kingdom Metazoa; phylum Chordata; class Mammalia; order Primates; family Cebidae; genus Sapajus; species Sapajus apella. The sequence goes on along the minus strand of NW_022436991.1, from coordinate 7,156,565 downwards.
GGCACTTTCTTCATAAGATGGCAGGAGAGAGAGAGCATGAAAGGGAAAGAGCCCCACACCTATCAAACAACCAGATCTTTTGAGACTTACTCGCTATCACGAGAACAGCATGGGGGAAACCACCCCCATGATCCAATCACCTCCGACCAGGCTCCTCCCTTGACACATGGGGATTACAATTCAAAATAAAATTTGGGTGGGGACATAGAACCATATCATATAGAGTAGCAAATGAAATTATACTTAAGTACATTCTTTCCTTCGTTATATATTTACCCAGCACCTACTATGTGCTGCGAATGAGACTACAGCTGTGAACAAATCAAGGCTTGGTCTCTGTTCTTATGGCGGTTACAGCCCAGATGCAGAAAGGGACATGAAATAATAATCACACAGATAAATATTTAATTACAAATTTGGATAAATGCCATGAAGGAAAGAACATGATGCTGTGAGAGAGAATAACAGGAGAAAATTCATTTAGGTTGTCAGGGAGAGGCTTGGTCAGGGAAGAACTCTCTGGAGAAATGGTAAATGCTAGAAAACTGAGAGCAAAAGGTAGAGGCAGTTCAGAGGAAGTAAGATTAGAAGAGGCTTCTGGAAGGACATGGCATTTGAACTCAACTTGAAAAGATGAGTGGGACTTGGAAGTGTAGGAACCAGCCTGCCACGCGCAGTTGTATAGGCTGGGCACTGCTCAACTCCAGCAGACACATTCATATGGACACAGTGGGAATGGCACTCCCTAGGGTTGTGCAGTTGTACAACTGTCTGCAGCAACCCTGTGCTGGAGTGGAGAGAAAAAGCATTCCACGGCACCAGGTAATAGTTAGCAGTCCCTTACACCAGGACCATGAACAAATTGCCCTGCCTTAAATGCTTCCTGTTCAGTGTTCTGCCTCTACCTCTTCCTCGTTGGGCTGCAGTTTGTGCATCGTGGGGCATTCTCAGGCCTCCTCAGCAGCTGTGATGAATGTCCTCATATTGCCTGTAACAATTCCCCCAGTGAGTTCCCTTGCCTGGTTCCCCATCAGCCTTCCTTCTGGCTGCAGTGTGTTAAGAAGGTACTCAACCCCATTCTTATTACTCCAGTTTAATGAGCTGGTGGCAAAACTTGCTGATATAAAATTTATATTTATTGAATCTGATTGTCCCTGAGCCTGCTCTTGCATGGGTAGCCTGCTTGTCCTGGTGGCTGGGACCACTCTGGATTATTGTGTTACAGTTTTACTGATGGATGGCCCATTTGCTCATTTCTTTGGAAAGGAAGTCACACTCCCTCCCATCTCCACTGACTGGGTGCAGGCTGGTTTTCCACCTGGCAACTCTCTGAGTAGGGGAGAATGAGGGCAGGAGTCCAAATTCATGTGCCTGCCAGGACCAGGCGGGCATGACGAATGACTGAATTGGGCTGGGACACAAGAGGAAGAGACAAACTAGAGAGCACAGACATCACCTAAAAGGGGTGACCCTACTCGGTTCCTGGCCATTGTTGCCTGCCCATGAGCAAATGAGCACCATTGTGAGAGGATCTTTAATTTTCCAGGAATTCGGGAAAGAGATTTGTGTGCATATGTTTCTGATATCTTTCCATTTTAAATACCTACAATCAATTTTTAAGACTATCTTAACAGAAGTCAAACAAATTACTTCTGAAGGTCAAATCCAACCCTTGGATTTCTGTTTGCCATCTCTGAGCTCAAGGGAGCTGAAAAAAATCTGAAGATAAGAATGTCCTTTCCTGGGGGAAGACATAAGTCCTCTGACCTGAAAGAGACCAAATTTTACAAGGCAGAAGGATGTGCTGCTTAAGAGAACAGGCTTTGGAGTCAACAGACGTGAATTCAAATGCAGGTTCCACCCACTTGTGTGACGTTGGGCAAGTCCTTCACCTGCTGAACCTCAAATCCCTCATCTGAGAACGAGAGAGAAGTCCACCTGTTTTGCAGAGTTGCTATGTGGAATTAAAGCTTGCTTTGACCCAGTGAACATCCTGGTGGCCGGGACCAGTCTGGATTATTGTGTTACAGTTTTACTGATGGATGGCCCATTTGCTCATTTCTTTGGAAGCACAATGAGCACAATGATGTGTATTTGTTCCAGGAAGAAACTTTAAGAGCCAATGCACTATGTGCTATGTGCTCTTTCTCATACTGTGACCACATGTCACAATTTGGAGCCTCCATCATCCTGGGTCCCTCAGTAACAATGAGGAAAAGACTCCCCTGCTGACTTCAGCAGACATACAGCATGTGGTAAAAATAAGTTCTATTCTAGCTAAGCCATAGAGTATTTGGATTTTTTTCTTTTGTTACAGCAGCAAAGCCTACCCCAAGCTGACTGGTATGTAGGATGAGGTAGGCTTGCTGTAGTAACAAAAAATTACAAAAATAGTAAATTTTGTAATCACTTTTCATTGCAAAAGCCGAAATTACTTTTGCACCAACTGAATATCTCATAGCATTGTTCTAAGAGTTAAATGAATTATTAAATATACATGGAACACAGAACAGTATGTAGCCATGGTAAGCCCTTCTATTAATCCATTTTGTTATAACATCAAATAACTCCAAAATTTCAGTGGCTTACAACCACAAAAGCTTACTTCCTGGTTTCATGCTAAAGGGCAGCCCGTCTCTGGGATAAGCCCCAAGGTGTACCATTCTTATGACAGAAGGGAAGGAAGAAGGGGGCTGGAAGAAACAGGCAAGAGTTTGAAGTTGTTGCTCAGACATCCATCACATCCCTCCGGACACCACTGGCCAAAGCAAGTCACAAGGACAAGCCCAATATCGGTGGGACAGGAATGTTGTCCCTGTCACTGGGAGGCATGTCAATCACACAGCAATGAGCAGGAATGTATAATCCTTGTATCAGGAGGTAAATCACTGGGGGGAAATTATAAAATCCAAAATACCCCTCAGTAAGTTAGTGATTAGGCTTTTCACACATGGTGAAAGGAGTTGGCAAGGAAAAGTTTGGGTTCCTAAGTACAAAGATATAGAGGAAGATGAAGAGGATGACTTGGAGTTCGTCCTTCCACTTGGCCTCTTGGATATCATGGTTGGGAGACACAGCCAAAGGAGTTAGTTTCAACATAAAACCCAAGCACAGGCCGGGTGTGGTGGCTGATGCCTATAATCCCAGCACTTTGAGAGGCCGAAGCAGGAGGATCACTTGAGGTCAGGAGTTCAAGACCAGCCTGGCCAACATGGTAAAACCCTGTCTCTACTAAAAATACAAAAATTAGCCGGGTGTAGTGTTGCTTACCTGTAATCCCAGCTACTTGGGAGGCTGGGGCACGAGAATCGCTTGAACCCAGGAGGCAGAGGTTGCAGTGAGCTGAGATTGTGTGACTGCACTTCAGCCTAACTGACAGAGTAAAACTCCATCTAAAAAGACAAAAGGACTGTCTTAGGTCCACAGGATAAAATATGACCCAGAGTGGCCGAGAAAAGCCTTCTCTCCACCTGGGACTAGGATGCAGCAAGAAATGAATTGAGATGCAGCGTTTCTTCATCATCTCCAGGGATTGTCATTTTTGGAGGGTGGAGGATACCTTACCAGAGGCTTGGCGTTTTCAGAGGCACCAACTCACCAGCCACAGTGAATATCCTCCCTTCCCACATCTTATCAGACAGCCAACATCAGCCAGAGGATGCAGAGGGGAGCTGAGAGGACTGGTCAGGGGGACACGTGAAAAACTCGTAGGGATTATGAGAGATGCAGGGCTGGGTCCTCCGGCATCGTGTATTAGGCAGTTAAATGCGTGAACCAGCAAATGCTGAACCATCCTAGTCAACAAGGCACATTGGTCCTCACAGGTTATTGAGCTCGGCAAAATCAGTTCACTAGTAAAACTAAACACACACAAGGGCAAGATGTACACACACCCAAAAATTATCTCTTGGCAGAAAAATGCAGAGCACACCACTGGACATTCAGAAGGCTTTTTCTTACCTTAGCAGCCTGGGGGAAAGAGATATACTGCCAAAAGTAAGGCCAAGGGGGCAGCCATGACTGCTGGCTGGGGTCAAGATGGGATGGGAAAGCAGCAGAGGGCTGGTGATTTTCCCTTCTGGAAGTCCCCAAGACACAGACTATATTCTAGAAGGAGATGTGTAACTATGGTTTGGAAATAAAGGTTAACATTAACATTATTTAATAATTATTATTAAAAATATTTTAAAATCTCGTTATTAGGTTGGCTCATAAGAAATTACTGATATTTGACCAGTTCTAACCTGGGCAATTTCATAAAGCACAATTTCACAGGGGGCAACCTGACATATGCCAGACATTGTGCTAGGCAGTTAAAGTGCAATCATTTTATTCAATACTCATCCAGCCTTCTGTATTAGTCCATTTCCATGCTGCTGATAAAGACATACCTGAGACTGGGCAATTTACAAAAGAAAGAGATTTAATGGACTCACAGTTCCACATGGCTTGGATGTCTGGCCATCCAGGTGGAGGGTGAAAGACAAGGGAAGAGAACTTGTGCAAGGAAACTCTGCTTTATGAAACCATCGGATCTAGTGAGACTTATTCATGATCATGAGAATAGCACAGGAAAGACCTACCCCATCATTCAATTATCCCCCACTGGGTCCCTCACACAACACATAGGAACTGCGGGAGCTACAATTTAAGATGAGATTTGGGTGGGGACACAGCCAAACCATATCACCCTCCAAGGCAGGTTCCATTACTATCTCCATTTTACAGAGGAGGAGACTGAGGTTAAATTATTTGCCTGAGCTAAGCATGGTGACACAGGCCTATAAGCCCAACTACTCAGGAGGCTGAGGCAGGAGGATCACTTGAGTCTGGGAGGTCAAGGCCGCAGTGAGTTCATGATCACACCACTGCCTTCCAACCTCTAAGATAAAAAGAAAAAATAATTTTAAAATAACAATTTGCCCAATGTCACATGGCTAATAAATTACAGACCTAAGACATAACCCAGAGGGTCAGAATCTGGAGCCCAGACCCTTCACTACAGGGCTCTGGCTGCCCAAAGTGGGTTCCAAGAATCAACAGCAGCAAGCCTTTCCTGGGAGCATGTTTGAAATGCAAAGTCTTATTTGTACATCCATGAGCACAGTAGCATTATTCACAATAACTAAAAGACGGAAACAACCCAAATGTCTGCTGATGGGTGAATGGATAAAATGTGGTAAACACAACAGTATATTATCCAGTCTTAAAAAAGGAAGAAAATACTGACATATGCAACAACGTGGATGTACCTTGAGGACACTGTGCTAGATAAAATAAGCCAGACCCAAAACGACAAATACTGTGTGATTCCACTTATTTGAGGTCCCTAGAGTAGTCAAATTCATAGAAACAAAAAGTAGAATGGAGGTTGCCAGAAGGTGGGGAGAGGGAAGAATGGGGAGTTGTTTAATGGGTAGAGTTTCAGCTGAAAACTGAAAATGAAAAGAGTTCTGGAGATTGGTTATACAACAATGTGATATACTTAGTGCCACAAAACTGCGCTGAAAAGTGGTTAAAATGGTAAGCTTTGTATGATGTATATTTTAACACAATAAAAATAATTTCAGGCTGGTCAGGAGAAACCTGCCGAGGGATGCCAAGTGCTTGTTTGCTTGTGGAACTGATATAGCCTTGGCCAAATTGGACAACGATGCACAAATGCCCATCTTTTTTTTTTATTTCTGTTCAATTTTTTGGCTCTGTCATGCCTGTAATCCCGGCACTTTGGGAGGCCAAGGCTGGTGATCAGCTGAGGTCAGGAGTTCAAGACCAATCTGGCCAACATGGTAAAACCCCATCTCTACTAAAAATACAAAAATTAGCCAGGCATGGTGGCCTGTGCCTATAATACCATCTACTCAGGAGGTTGAGGCATGAGAAGCACTTGAACCTGGGAGGTGGAGGTTGCAGTGAGCTGAGATTGTGCCACTGCACTCTAGCCTGGGTGACAGAAGAAGACTCTGTCTCAAAAATAAATACATAATTTCAGAAAAGGCAGAGTCTTAGGACATGCCAAGTTTTTTGTTTTGTTTTTTTTGTTTCATTAGAGACAGGGTCTTGCTCTGCTGCCCAGGCCGAAGTGCAGAGTGCAGTGGTGCCATCGTGGCTCACTGTAGGATCAAGCTCCTGGGCTCAAGAGATCCTTCTGTCTCAGCCTTCTGAGTAGCTAAAACTACAGGTGTGTGCCACCATGCCTACCTAATTTTTTTTAGTTTTTTAGAAATGGAAGTCTCACTTTGTTGCCCAGGCTGGTCTTGAACTCCTGGACCCAAGTGATCCTCCTGCCTTGGCCTCCCAAAGTGCTGGGATTATAGGCTTGAGCCTCTGTACCCAGCCAAGACTTGCCTTTATAATAAGATCCTCAGGTATCCTGTGCACATTAATACTTGAGGAACATGACCACTGACCAGATTAGGCAGCTGCCCAGATGCAAGGAAGCACTTGTAGGGACAGCTGTGTACAGTGAAAAGTACAAGGTCAGCATAAATGCAGAAAACTAGAAGAAGCAGCTCTGAACACTGGTCCCCTTTGCAGGTATGCTCCATGCTTAGGACGCAATTGCACTCCAGCCTCCTCCTTTTCCTGCCCTGCACCGGGAAGTGCTCTCGACTAATGGAGCCTTGACATGTCAGCCATCAGCTGGGACAACAGGGCTGGCTTCCCCCACCATGTTTAGCTTGGCTGCTTGGAGCCCCTCGGCCGCCAACCGAAGTCACCATGGTGCCTCTGAGCTCTGCTACAGATGAAATTAATTCCTCCAGAGCTGAGGGAGCCTGTGCAGGCAGAGGAGCGAGCGCTGGGCTGGTGGAGCAAGCTGCTTTGGCAGCAGCTGTTCCATTTGGGGAACTAATGAGACTCGAGGAAAAACCTGCCGGGGATGCCAAGTGTTTGTTTGCTTGTGGAGCTGATACAGCCTTGGCCAAATTGGACAATGATGCAAAAATGCCCATCATTTTTTTTTCTGTTCAGTTTTGTGGCTCTGTCTTCCATTTCAGAAGAAGGAGGATTAAAACCGTGTCTGTCGCCAGGCTACCCCTCAGTTCCACAGAGATCCAGAGAAGACAGGCACCTTACAATGCAGGTATTCCAAAAGATCACTGTCTGGATTCCTACTGACTCATTCGCCACCAAGCCTTGACCTTACCTCATAAATGCTTTTTTCTAAATTGCTTGGTTCTGTGCTGCTTTTTGTAGCCAATGCATATCTCTTTGCAGCAGATACAACATTTTAAAAGCCACAAACCCAGGTGAGCAAAAATATAATCGCTTTTACTTCCTTGTAACTGAATTTTATTATTTTCCAGGGCCCCCACTCTATGTGGCCGCAGCAAACCTAATCCTGTTCAATTGAGGATAAACTCAGAGAATTCAGGAAGAACTCAGCAAATTCAAGGTTCCATTTGTTATTTCATGGTCTACTTCCTTCTGCCTTCTCCTTCCAGTTGCATCTAATTTCTGGGAGGTGTACACAGCAGCATGGCACTGGTCGGGGGGCACTCTTTGGCCCTTGGTTATCCCTTTGGTATCTATTGAGAAGTACCTTCTCTTCAATCGATGTTATTACTCCTTATTGACTTCATGGGGACTTAATGCTTTCTGGTCTCACCAGTCAGTGATGGCCATTTTCCCTGATTCCCTCTACAAGGCTCTCAGCACCCCCACCATGCTAACCTTGGACATAGAAGCATGTTCTGTTCTCCTAGGAGATGCTAGGGATGTCGATGATGCAGTGAGCCTGCCCCTGACCAGTCTGCTCAGACAACACTCACAGCCACCTGCTATCTACCGTTCCAACCCGAGCCAGGTAGAAGCTTCTTTGAAAGGCCTGACAGCTGAAGCACAGGTCCCCTCTGCTTTTGGCCTCCCAACCTCACTAGACGTTACTTATGTAACTCCTCCCCACTTGAGAGTCAGATGAGGGAACAAGAGACAAGGCCCCTTCTAAAATAGACTTGTGGCAGGTTGGATTTCCCAAAGATGGGGGCAATAATGTCTCTTGTCCGACATGCTTTTCTTATAATGTAATCTTGATACTCCATCCATGGAGTGATGGAGTCAGTATCTCCTTCTGTTTTAGTCCATTTTCTGTTGCATATAACAGAATACTTTAAACTGGGAAATTTATAAAGAAAAGAAGTTTATTTCTGGAGGCTGAGAAGTCCAAGGTCAAGGGGGGTGCATCTGGTGAGGGCTTTCTTGCTGATGGGGACTCTCTGCAGAGTTCTGAAGAGGGCACATGTGGGAAGGGGGCTGAGTGTGCTAGTTCAGTGTCTCTTCTCTTACAAAGTTAGTAATGCCACTCCCATAATAACCCATTAATTCATTAATCCATGAATGGATTAATCTATTCATGCGGGCAGAGCTTCCATGTTCCAATCACCTCTTAAAGGCTCCACTTTTCAATGTACTGCCACATTGGGAATTTAAATTTCAACATAAGTTTTGGAGGGGATAAACATTCAAACCACAGCACCTTCCCTTGAACCTGAGCAGAACTTTATGCCTCCGTCAATAGAGGAAGGTGGAAGAGATACTATATGACTTCCAAGTTTAGATCATTTTATTTATTTATTTGTTTGTTTGTTTTCTACATTTTGTTTATCCATTTATCAGTTCATGGATTTTTTTTTTTTTTAAAGAAAGAGAAAGGGGGAGAGAGAACAAGGGTCTTGCTCTATTGCCCAGGCTGGAATGCAATCTAAAAATAGGTATTAAAACCCTCTTTTATGCCGATAATTGTACTTAACAGCGGAGACAGGAAGGAATAAGGGAAGAAAATAAACAGCCAACCAATATTTCATTTAAGTCTGTGAAATGCTATGCAAATGCTGAAGAGTGATTTACTTCCAATTATGTGGTCACTTTCAAAATAGGTGTAACATGATACTGACAAAAATGTATGTTCTGTGGACGTGGGTTGAAGAATTCTATAAATATTCACTGAGTTTACTTGTTCTAGGTCTGAGTTCAAATCATAGATGTCCCTGTTAACTTTCTATCTCGTTGATCCGTCAAATATTAACAATGTGTTGTCAAAGTCTCCCGCTATTATTGTGCGGGAGTCCAAGTCTCTTTAGAAGTCATTAAGAACTTGTCTTATGTATCTGGGTGCTCCTATATTGGGTGCATATATATTGATGATCATTGACTCCTGTTGTTGCATTGATCCTTTTACCATTATGTAATGTCCTTCTTTGTTTCTTTTAGTCTTTGTTACTATTAAAGTCTATTTTGTCAGACACGAAAGTTCCAACTCCTGGGTTTTGTTTGTTTTTTTTTTTCTCCATTTGATTGGTAAGTCTTCCACCAACCCTTTGTTTTGAGTCTTTGTGTGTCCTTGCTTATGAGATGGATCTGGATAGCTAACCGATGGGTTTTGACTTTTTATTCAATTTGCCTATCTGTGTCTTTGATTGGGGCATTTAATCCATTTAAATTTAGGATTAATATTGACATTTGTGAGTTTAATATTGTCATTTAATACTAGCTGGCTATTTTGCCCATTAGTTGATATAGATTCTTCATTATGGAGATACTCTTTACCTTTTGGTAAGTTTTTGGGATGACTGATATTGGTTGTTCCTTTCTGTGTGTAGTGCTTCTTTCAGAAGCTCTTATAAAGCAGGCCTGGTGGTGATGAAATCTCTGAGTGCTTGCTTGTTCATGAAAAATTTTATTTTTCCTTCATTTATGAAGCTTAATTTGGCTGGATATGAGATTCTGGGTTGAAAACTCTTTTCTTTGAGGCTATTGAATATTGACCCCACACTCTTCTAGTTTGTAGGGTTTCAGCTGAGAGATCTGCTGTGAGTCTGATAGGCTTCCCTTTATGGGTAACCTGACCTTTCTCTCTAGCTGCCCTTAGAATTTTCTCCTTTATTTCAACCCTGGTGAATCTAATGATTATGTGTCTTGGGGTTGCTCTACTTGAGGAATATCTTTGTGGTGTTCTCTGTATTACCTGAAGTTGAGTATTTTCCTGCCTTACTAGATTAGGAAAGTTTTCCTGAATAATATCCCGAAGAATATTTTCCAGCTTGGATTCATTCTCTTCATGACATTCAGGTACACCTATCAAATGTAAATTAGGTCTTTTCACATAGTCCCATATTTCTTGGAGACTTTGCTCATTTCTTTTTACTCTTTCTTCTCTAATCTTGTCTTCTCGTTTCATTTCATTAAGTTGGTCTTTGACCTCTGATATCCTTTCTTCTGCTTGATCAGTTTGACAGTTAAAACCTGTGCATACTTCGTGGCGTTCTCGTATTGTATTCTTCAGTTCCATTAATTCACTTATATTCCTCTCTAGATTGTCTATTCTTGTTAGGATTTTGTCAAACCTTTTTTCAAGGTTCTTAGTTTCTTTACATTGGGCTAGAACATGTTCTTTTAACTCACAGGAGTTTCTTATCATCCACCTTCTGAAGCCTAAATCTGCTAATGGAACGCACTTGTTCTCCATCAGGCCTTGTTCCCTTGTTGATGAGGAACTGTGATCCCCTGTAGAGGGAGTGGCATTCTGATTTTGGGTATTCTCAGCCTTTTTAGGCTGGTTTCTTCCCATCATTGTAAATTTATCCACCTGTCATCTTTGTAATTAGCGACTTTCAAATTAGGTCTCTGAGTGGACGTCGAACTTGTTGATTCCCAGCACCAGAATCTGAGCAACCCACTGCACCGGCCAAAACAGCGGCGTTAAGATTCGTGGTGCTTTTCTGCTCGGGAATCTTCGGTCTGGCTTCTTTCTTGAGCCCCTTTTTCAATCAGCTGAATGGGCAACTCTGCCTTCCCGGAGCTCCAAACGTCGACCAAAAGGGGACCCAGTGCCGTTTACTCTGCACCAAGAACCGCGGCACAGGGGTGCCAGCAAAACCGCCGCGCCGGCCACAAGAGTCACGCTGGTGACCCATAGGGTTCCTCCGCTGAGAATCTCCTGGTCGGTGAGCAACAAAAATTCATCTGAAAGTGTGGCGTCCTCTCGTTCTCTGTGCTTTCACTGGGAGCTACAATCCTGAGCTGCTAGTAATCAGGCATCTTGGATCTTTCAGAACATTTTAAAGCTATGCATTTCTGTCCTCCTCTCTTGGGATACTTGCTCTTAGAACCCAAATCCCATGCTCCAAAAAAGTCCAAGTAGCCATGGAGAGACTTGTGGAGGGAACCAAGATCTCTGGCCATCGCCCAGCTGAGTTTCTCAACAGCCAGCACCAACCTACCAGCCATATGAATGAGCCATGCTGAAAACAGATCTACATACCACCTCCCAACCCCCACCCCATCAAGCCATTTCAGCGGATGTCACTGGAGCAGAGAAGGCCCTGCCCGAATTGCAGAACAGTGAGCAAAGTAAGTATTGTTTTAAGCCACTAAGTTTTGGGGCGGTTTTTATGCAGCAACAAATAATTGATTTTATACTTATCCACACCTAATTCTCTTGTATCTCCTCGTTTCTGTCTCTTTCCAGGGAAATGTTATCACTTCTGTAGTGATAAAAGTGCCTCTTCATCTACCTTTTCCAAGGCTTTTTTTATGATGTAAACTGGACACCCTAAGCTCTTTAGGACTTAAGTTTTGAAACCATAAAAAAAATGGCTCTTATAAAGCAAAATCCTTGGTTTTTGAAATTATTGTCAGGTGCCAAGCATTTCAAAAACCTGTTTTGAAACTTGAAAGCTGAGCCTTGGCTTTTTTTTTTTTTTTTTAATTCCTCTGTACATTCCTGCCATAACAGCCATCCCTGGATGGTGATGAGTATGGAATACTGCAGTCTCAAGTGTGAGGGACAGTGATACACGAAGTTTCCAGGAGTGCTGGAATGCATTGGGTAATATAATACTATCATGCTATTTTTACCCAAGCAGGTACAAATCTCCAGTGTTCAAGGTTATCCTGTTCCTTTATTTCCTTTAAATCAACTTTAATCCAACTCGGGCTGGTGGAAAAGGAGACTTCAGTGTTTATCAGAACACCTTTTCTGAGCATTGCCCCCCTCCCCCAAGGGGTGCACAAAAGTTCTAAGGTCTTAGCCCTATCCCTTCCAAGCAATAATCATAAGATTTGGCCCATGTAGTCCCTGCTGAGATGCCCATTGTCCAAGCCAGTCAGCAAAGATTTTTTGTAAAGGGTTAGATAGTCACTATTTTCAATGTTGTAGACCATACAGTCTCTGTTGCAGTTACTCAATTCTGCTGTTGCATTGCAAAAGCAGCCACAGGCAAATTCATAAATGAATTATCCTGTCTGTGTTAGAATAAAACTTTATTTACACAAACAAGTGGCAGCCATAGTTTGCTAACTCTGGGTCCTAGCCCGCACAAGTCCCTTGAATTCCTGTGTTTCTCTGATTATGCCCCAGGAAGAGGCATCAAGATCTTTTCTTTTGAAACAGTATCTCACTCTGTCACTCAGGCTGGAGTGCACCGATGGGATCATGGCTTGCTGCAGCCTAGACATCCTGGGCTCAAATGATCCTCCTGCCTCAGGCCCTGAAGTAGTTAAGACTACAGGCCCCATGCCACCATGCCCAGTTTGTTTTTTTTTGTTGTTTTTTTTTTTTTTAGTTTTTGTAGGGATGCAGTCTTGCTATATTATCTAAGCTAGTCTCAAATTCCTGGGCTCAAAAAATCCTCCTGCCTTAGCCTCCCAAAGCACTGGGATTACAGGCATGAGCCATCACACCTGACCTGAAATCTTTGCCAAGGCTGGAAAACCCTGATTCTTGTTGTTCAGAAGTCCAAGTAAATTGTACGTCTACAAGGTGTTGCTTTTGAAGGAGGTGAGGGTACCAACTCATCAAGTGACCTGCCAATCTTCAAACTTCCCAGACTCTCAGGTTATGCCATTTCTTCAACTTTGCCCTTCAGTTCCCTCCCCAACCCCTTCTTTTCTTCCTCCCTTTCTTTCTCCTCTTCCTTTTCCTCCATCTCTTCTGTGAGTTTAAGCATTTTACACCGGACAGAAACAAACACTAACTTTATGCAAATTCTTCCTTCAATCCTGTAAACATCCCCAAGGGCTAGGAAATGCAAGGCCTAGCAACCTGCATGACATAGGAAAAGGAAAAGAAAGGTACAAGGAACACAAATTATCAAATCAATACATTATCCTGCCAAGTATTGTATTACACTTAATCTGTTTCCTTGACTTTCTCTCACACGGGTAGTGGGCTCCTAGGGGACAGAGACCAAATTTTACTCAACAGTTTCAGCTCAGTGCCTGGCACATGGTACGTAATGTTACCAACCACAGGTTCTTAGGTTCTTGATGCAATAGAAATTGACATGTAGCCAAAAAAGTTATCCCAGACCAGGCTTCATTGGAGCTTACGCTCGGGCATAAGGGAGGCAGCACAAGAGAGAGGGAATTCCTGAAACCGATTCCCCAACAAGACTGAATAGGGCTTTTTTATTAGGCAAAACATAGGAAACGACATCAGGGGAGGGTATGCAGGCTGTACTGGGCAAGGCATGTGAAGGGTAGGGTATGCAAGTCAGTATATCAGGTTGCAATGGCTATTACGAGTCATGGGTCACCTGGTGGTCTGCTCAGCAGCAACAAGACTATAAATCCATTGTCCAGCATTCCTTCCCAAGGTGGGATGCTCTACAACCTTGGTTATCTCCTAGAGCCAGCTCCTGGAATTTTTGGCAGTGAGGTAGTGGTGTCTGTTTGCGAACAGTGGGAATGTATGAAAGAACGCTCTAGTCGGGTGAGCTAAACCAAGCCCCATATATACCGTGCCTCATTCCCTGCTGAGAGAATTTATTCTCCCTATCCTTTTTTTTTTATTACATTTTAGGTTTTGGGGTACATGTGAAAAACATGCACGATTGTTGCATAGGTACACACATGGCAGTGTGATTTGCTGCCTTCCTCCCCATCACCTATATCTGGCATTTCTCCCCATGCTATCTCTCCCCAACTCCACACCCTCTGTTGTCCCTCCCCTATTTCCCCCCAACAGACACCAGTGTGTGATGCTCCCCTCCCTGTGTCCATGTGTTCTCATTGTTCAACACCCACCTATGAGTGAGAACATGCAGTGTTTGATTTTCTGTTCTTGTGTCAGTTTGCTGAGAATGATGGTTTCCTGGTTCATCCATGTTCCTACAAAGGACACGAACTCATTGTTTTTGATGGCTGCATAATATTCCATGGTGTATATGTGCCACATTTTCCCTGTCCAGTCTATCATCGATGGGCATTTGGGTTGGTTCCAGGTCTTTGCTATTGTAAACAGTGCTGCATTGAACATTCGTGTGCATGTGTCCTTATAGGAGAACGATTTATAATCTTTTGGATATATACGCAGTAATGAGATTGCTGGGTCAAATGGAATTTCTATTTCTAAGTACTTGAGGAATCGCCACACTGTCTTCCACAATGGTTGAACTAATTTACACTCCCACCAACTGTGTAAAAGTGTTCCTATTTCTCCACATCCTCTCCAGCATCTGTTGTCTCCAGATTTTTTAATGATCGCTATTCTAACTGGCGTGAGATGGTATCTCAATGTAGTTTTGATTTGCATTTCTCTAATGACCAGTGATGATGAGCATTTTTTCATATGTTTGTTGGCCTCGTGTATGTCTTCTTTTGTAAAGTATCTGTTCATATCCTTTGCCCACTTTTGAATGGGCTTGTTTTTTTCTTGTAAATTTGTTTTAGTTCTTTGTAGATTCTGGATATCAGCCCTTTGTCAGATGGGTAGACTGCAAAAATTTTTTCCCATTCTATTGGTTGCCAATTCACTCTAATGTCTGCTCCTTTTGCTGTGCAGAAACCGTGGAGTTTGATTACGTCCCATTTGTCTATTTTGGCTTTTGTTGCCAATGCCTTTGGTGTTTTGGTCATGAAGTCCTTACCTACGCCTATGTTCCGAATGGTTTTGCCTAGATTTTCTTCTAGGGTTTTTATGCTCTTAGGTCTTATGTTTAAGTCTTTAATCCATCTGGAGTTAATTTTAGTGTAAGATGTCAGGAACGGGTCCAGTTTCTGCTTTCTGCACATGGCTAGCCAGTTTTCCCAACACCATTTATTAAACAGGGAATCCTTTCCCCATTGCTTGTTTTTGTCAGGTTTGTCAAAGATTGGATGGTAGTAGATGTGTTGTGTTGCCTCTGAGGCCTCTGTTCTGTTCCATTGGTCTATATCTCTGTTTTGGTACCAGTACCATGCTGTTTTGATTACTGTAGCCTTGTAGTATAGTTTGAAGTCCAGTAGTATGATGCCTCCTGCTTTGTTCTTTTTGCTTAGCATTGACTTGGCTATGTGGGCTCTCTTTGGTTCCATATGAAGTTTAAGGTAGTTTTTTCCAGTTCTGTGAAGAAGATCATTGGTAGCTTGATGGGGATAGCTTTGAATCTGTAAATTACTTTGGGCAGTATGGCCGTTTTCACCATATTGATTCTTCCTAACCGTGAACGTGGAATATTTCTCCATCTGTTTGTGTCGTCTCTTATTTCATTGAGCAGTGGTTTGTAGTTCTCCTTGAAGAGGTCTTTTATGTTTCTTGTTAGTTGTATTGCTAGGCATTTTATTCCCTTGGTAGCAATTGTGAATGGCAGTTTGTTCTTGATTTGCCTCTCTGTAAGTCTGTTGTTGATGTATAGGAATGCTTGCAATTTTTGCACATTGATTTTGTATCCTGAGACTTTGCTGAAGTTGCTTATCAGTTTCAGGACATTTGGGACTGAGACGATGGGGTCTTCTAGATATACAATCATGTCATCTGCAAATAGAGACAGTTTGACTTCCTCCTTTCCTATTTGAATACCCTTTATTTCTTTTACTTACCTGATTGCTCTGGCTAGAACTTCCAGTACTATATTGAATAGGAATGGTGAGAGAGGGCATCCTTGTCTGGTGCCACATTTCAAGCGGAATGCTTCCAGTTTTTGCCCATTCAGTATGATATTGGCTGTTGGTTTGTCATAAATAGCTTTTATTATTTTGAGATACTTTCCATTGATACCTAGCTTATTGAGTGTTTTTAGCATAAAGCGTTGTTGAATTTTTTCAAAGGCCTTCTCTGCATCAATTGAGATAATCATGTGGTTTTTGTCTTTGGTTCTGTTTACGTGGTGAATTACATTTATAGACCTGCGAATGCTGAACCGGCCTTGCATCCCCGGGATGACGCCTACTTGATCATGGTGGATAAGCTTTTTCATGTGCTGTTGCAATCAGTTTGCCAGTATTTTATTGAAGATTTTTGTGTCTATGTTCATCATGGATATTGGCCTGAAGTTTTCTTTTCTTGCTGAGTCTCTGCCAGGTTTTCATATCAGGATGATGTTGGTCTCATGAAATGATTTGGGAAAGATTCCCTCTTTTTGGATTATTTGGAATAGTTTCAGAAGGAATGGTACCAACTCCTCTTTGTATGTCTGGTAGAATTTGGCTGTGAACCCATCTGGACCTGGGCTTTTTTTGGGTGGTAGGCTCTTAATTGCTGCCTTAACTTTAGATCTTGTTATTGGTCTATTGTGGGTTTCGACTTCTTCTTGGTTTAGGCTTGGGAGGATGCAAGTGTCCAGGAATTTATCCATTTCTTCCAGGTTTACTAGTTTATGTGCATAGAGTTATTTGTAATAATCTCTGATGATGGTTTGTATTTCTGTGGACTCTGTGGTGATATCCTCTTTATCGTTTTTTATTGCATCTATTTGATTCTTCTCTCTTCTCTTTTTTATTAATCTGGCTAATGGTCTGTCTCTTTTGTTGATCTTTTCAAAAAACCAGCTCCTGGATTTATTGATTTTTTGAAGGGTTTTTTTGTGTCTGTCTCCTTCAGTTCTTCTCTGGTCTTAGCTATTTGTTGTCTTCTGCTAGGTTTTGAGTTTTTTTGATCCTGCTCCTCTAGCTCTTTCAATTTTGATGATAGGGTGTCAATTTTAGATCTCTCCTTGCTTTTCATGTGGGCATTTATTGCTAATATTTTCCTCTAGGGACTGCTTTAAATGGGTCCCACAGATCCCTATTCTTAAGGAGAAAGGGCAGTGGTTTATCTTTTGGAGCTGCTTCCTGCTGTCCAGGGTCACTGTTTCTGCCTAATTTATGAAGTCATAAAAATCTCTTTATAGGAGTTTGGCTCCTCCTAAGATGGTAGGAGCTGGATTCCTTGCACCACTATCAGTTTGACATGAACGTTCAAAGCCTAGAAGACAGACTTTAACCATCTGCACCCCTGTTGAATATAACAGATAATTATTATAAAAATCAAATTGCATACAGTAATAATTAATAAAATGCTTTAGATCGGTTTAACAATGCATATAAGAAAGGACTGAATGTCATTTGAAATTTAAGTTAGTAGGCTGGAAAACCAGTCTTCTGTTGTCTGAAATATAAAGCAGACTTTTAATAGAGGCATTTCTATGGAAACAGAAGAAAAACAAGCATTAATGGTGGGCATAATCTATCCAGATGTTAGATTCAAAGCATCTTTAGTTACAGAGAAAGAGAGTGGCAATCTGACATGTTCTCACCTGTATCATAAACAATAAGTTTTAGTTTGCAGGGAATCCGGAAAAACACAAGTAGAAATTCTACTAAGTCAGAAAAGTGGAAGAAAAATTTGAAAACATCAGTTAGGAGACTTGTAGCCCAGAAAGGACTTTAGAGTCAATCCAAATAGTAGCAAATAATTTTTTAACACAAAAACAATGAACAGGAATAAAATCTAACAGCAGGTATATTATAAGCTTTCTCTATCCCGTCTTTCATTTTTATCAGTGACAAATCACAGTAGGACCAATTGGTTTGCAAAATAAGTTTTGATCTTATTATACTTGGCCTGATTATTTGCATAAAGTGCAGCAAAAATAATCATTTCCCATATAGGCTCTCTTTTAAATTAGCTTTCCTGGAACCTTTTCCATAAGGAATATCAGATTTGACTTTTTAAAGCCTCAAGCCCAGTCACACATTTATCTGTGCCTGGAAATACCTATATGAGTTGGGTGAATTCCTCTCCTCTGGAGGTCCCAAGATAACCTGGGGCTTCTGGACCTATTAGAAAGTGATATTCTTGGTGGGCATGATGGCTCATGCCTGTAATCCCAGCACTTTTGGGAGGTCAAGGCACATGAATCACCTGAGATTGGGAGTTTGAGACCAGCCTAGCCAACATGGTAAAACCTCATCTCTACTAAAAATACAAATATACCCCAGGTGTGGTGGCACACGCCTGTAGTCCCAGCTATTCAAGAGGCTGAAGCAGGAGAATCCTTTGAACCTAGGAGGCAGAGGTTGCAGTGAGCCAAGATCACGTCACTGTACTCCAGCCTGGGTGAAGAGTAAGACTCTGCCAAAAAAAAAAAAAAAAAAAAAAAAAGAAAAAGAAAGTGATATTCTTTACTTACCTGTTAGGAACCCTGTACAGGGACTATGTAGACAAGGTATGAGGCAGTTTTCCCAAGGAGCTCTCATCAGCTCTGAAAGTCAACTTTGATTCGCTAAAGCAGCCTGTTTATATGTGAAAGCATGTTATTTCAGTGAAAGCCTTGGTAAAATAACAAATAACTCCAAGTGTGTCCTATTACAAAAGAAAACAGATTCTTATTGCACTTATGCAAATCACTATATTGACATAAGTTAAGAATACTCACAAATAGCTTTCAAATTTTATTTGAAAACAGAGAAATCAGGCAGAGAATTTTTGTTCACAGGAGCATACTTTACTCAATTGTTAAAACCTGTAAGTAACTCAAAAGAAAAAATAAAAGTGTTCTTCACCCTGAAAAACAAAACAAAAAGGACCAGCAACATTTCAAGCAAAATCTTTTATTATTTCAGTCCATGCAATTAACTTCTGGTCTGCTCGATATTTATGAACATATTACCTCCCCAAGAGAGTCTTGGAAAATTTCCCCTCTATTCTAATAACTCAATCCTCAAAGTTATCAGAGAACTGCATTCAAGAATACCTGTCAGAGTCCTCTAGCTGATTACAAACTGTCTTTTGAATAAGTTCAAAACAAGATGATTGCCTGAAGAGGGCAAAAGTCTTAGGGCAGCCATAGTTAAAGACACAATTGACAAGGAACTCTAGTTATCTCTGTGGTACACAGTAATTTAACAGAATGATAGTAATTATCAACATAATACTGAGATATATTTAAATTATAGGAATTTTATATAATTTTGTAATACATACAAATAACACATAAATATAACCCAAAGAAAGTTAAATACCATTTTATATTTCATAATGTTTCCTGTATGGTTTTATATACTAAATAAGCTAAATACATCTCTTTTGGACTTCAGGGAGCCTAATATCTAAAAAGATCAATCAAGTCAATAAAAGGGTTAGACTATGATTTTGAAAAGTTTATCAAATATCAAAGGTCTAAAACATTTCTCATCACAAAATAGAGCCACAGTTTATTTTAGTCAAAGTGATTAACTCAAATATTTCAAAAAAGCAAAAATCCATTAGTCTTTTATAGAGAGGAGTCGTTTTTCCAAACAACAAAACCCAAAAAAGACAG
The DNA here is from genome assembly GCF_009761245.1 of Sapajus apella. Lineage (NCBI taxonomy): Eukaryota > Metazoa > Chordata > Mammalia > Primates > Cebidae > Sapajus > Sapajus apella. Next base: position 7,137,066 of record NW_022436991.1, on the reverse strand, counting down.
CATGAAGCCAAATGAACCTGTCTCTTCTCGCTCCCTTTTTCCTGTAAGCAAATGAAAATCTTGTTTAAAAAAGAAAACCAGATGTTATCTCCGCATTACTGTGTTAATGCTAAAGTTCATTTTAATAAAATTTTATAAGCAAATCTATTGCATTTTAACCAATTTGACCATAAGGTAAGATTTTTATAAACCTTTTATGACCCTGTATAACTTTTTGTTAAAGAACAGATCAATACTCGAAGAAAACTCTGTTATTCTGACACATGGGCCCAGATTCTGGCCCTGCATCAATATGACTTTATTTTAATGTGTAATTTATGAGAAAACAAAATAATAATGTTAATTTTAGCCAACTTTCTCACACACAGAATTTTCTTTTTTCTTTTTTTTTTTTTTTATTTATTTTAGGTGCATACTGTATCTGGCATTTCTCCCCATGTTATCCCTCCCCCCCCCCCCCTCCCTCCCCCCCCCCCCCCGTCTCTCCCCCCCACCCCCACAACTGTCCCCAGTGTGTGATGTTCCTCTCCATGAGTCCACATGTTCTCGTTATTCAACACCCACCTATGAGTGAGAACATACGGTGTTTGGCTTTCTGTTCTTGTATTAGTTTGCTGAAAATGATGGTTTCCAGATTCAGCCAAGTCCCTACAAAGGACACGAGTTCATTGTCTTTTATGGCTGAGTCGTGTTCCATGGTGTATATGTACCATATTTTCTTTGTCCAGTCTATCATCGATGGGCATTTGGGTCGGTTCCAGGTCTTTGCTATTGTACACAGGGCTGCAATGAACATATGTGTGCATGTGTCTTTATAGTAGAACAATTTATAGTTCTTTGGCTATATGCCCAGTAATGGGATTGCTGGGTCAAATGCAGTTTCTATTTCTAGGTCCTTGAGGAATTGCCACACTGTCTTCCACAATGGTTGAACTAATTTACACTCCCACCAACAGTGTAAAAGTGTTCCTATTTCTCCACATCCTCTCCAGCATCTGTTGTCTCCAGATTTTTAAATGATTGCCATTCTAACTGGCATCAGATAGTATCTCAATGTGGTTTTGATTTGCATTTCTCTAATGACCGATGATGATAAGCATTTTTTCATATGGCCTCATATATGTCTTCTTTTGAAAAGTGTCTGTTTATATCCTTTGCCCACTTTTGAATGTGGTTGTTTGGTTTTTTTTTTTTTCGTATATCTGTTTTAGTTCCTTGTAGATTCTGGATATTATTCCTTTGTCAGATGGGTAGATTGCAAAAATTTTTTCCCATTCTGTTGGTTGCCAATTTGCTGTAATCATGGTTTCTTTTGCTGTACAGAAGCTCCAGAGTTCAATTAGATCCCATTTGTCTATCTTGGCTTTTATTGCCATTGCTTTTGGTGTTTTAGTCATGAAGTCCTTGCCTATGTCTAGGCAAGGATGGTTTTGCCTACATTTTCTGGATGGTTTTCCTACATTTTCTTCTAGTGTTTTTATGGTGTTAGGTTTTATGTTTAAATTTTTGATCCCTCTGGAGTTAATTTTAGTGTAAGGTGACAGGTAGGGGTCCAGTTTCTGCTTTCTTCACATTGCTAGCCAGTTTTTCCAACATTTATTAAACATGGAGTCCTTTCCCCATTGCTTGTTGTTGCCAGGTTTGTCAAAGATCAGATGGTTGTAGATGTGTGGTGTTTCTTCTGGAGTCTCTGTTCTGTTCCATTGGTCTATGTCTCTGTTTTGGTACAAGTACCATGCTGTTTTGATTACTGTAACCTTGTAGTATAGTTTGAAGTCCAGCAGTGTGATGCCTCTGGCTTTGTTCTTTTTGCTTAGGATTGTCTTGGCTATGCAGGGTCTTTTGTGATTTCATATGAAATTTAAAGTGCTTTTTTCCAGTTCTGTGAAGAAGGTCATTGGTAGCTTGATGGGGATAGCATTGAATCTATAGATTACTTTGGGCGGTATGGCCATTTTCACTATATTGATTCTTCCTAACCATGAATGTGGAATGTTTCTCCATCTGTTTGTATCCTCTCTTATTTCATTGAGCAGTGGTTTGTAGTTCTCCTTGAAGAGGTCCTTAACGTTCCTTGTTAGCTGTATTCCTAGGTATTTTATTCTCTTTGTAGCCATTGTGAATGGCAGTTTGTTCTTGATTTGGCTCTCTTTAAGTCTGTTATTGGTGTATAGGAATGCTTGTGATTTTTGCACATTGATTTTGTATCCTGAGACTTTGCTGAAGTTGCTTATCAGTTTCAGGAGATTTTGAGCTGAGACGATGGGATCTTCTAGATATACAATCATGTCATCTGCAAATAGAGACAGTTTGACTTCCTCCATTCCTAATTGAATACCTTTTATTTCTTTTTCTTGCCTAATTGCTCTGGCTAGAACTTCCAATACTATGTTGAATAGGAGTGGTGAGAAAGGGCATCCTTGTCTAGTGCCTGATTTCAAAGGGAATTCTTCCAGTTCTTGCCTGTTCAGTATGATATTGGCTGTAGGTTTGTCATATATAGCTTTTATCATTTTATGATACATTCCATCAATACCTAGTTTATTGAGAGTTTTTAGCATGAAGAGCTGTTGAATGTTATCAAAGGCCATCTCTGCATCTATTGAGATAATCATGTGGTTTTTGTCTTTGGTTCCATTTATGTGATGGATTACATTTATGGATTTGCATATGTTGAACCAGCCTTGCATCCCCAGGATGAAGCCTACTTGGTCGTGATGGATAAGTTTCTTGATGTGCTGTTGCAATCTGTTTGCCAGTATTTTATTGAAGATTTTTGTTTCGATGTTCATCATGGATATTGGCCAGAAGTTTTCTTTTTTAGTTGAGTCTCTGCCTGGTTTTGGTATCAGGATGATGTTGGTCTCATAAAATGAGTTAGGGAGGATTCCCTCTTTTTGTATTTTTTGATACAGTTTCAGATGGAATGGAACCAGCTCCTCCTAGTACGTCTGGTAGGATTCAGCTGTGAACCTATCTGGATCTGGACTTTTCTTGGTTGGTAGGCTATCGATTGCTGTCTCTACTTCAGCCCTTGTTATTGGTCTGTTCAGGGTTTCAACTTCCTCCTGGTTTAGTCTTGGTAGAGTACAAGTGTCTAGGATTTATCCATTTCTTCCTGGTTTACTGGTTTATGTGAGTAGAGCTGTTTGTAGTAACTCTGATGGTAGTTTGTGTTTCTGTGGGATCAGTGGTGATATCACCTTTATCGTTTTTTATTGCATCTATTTGATTCTTCTCTCTTCCTTGTTTATTAATCTGGCTAGCAGTCTGTCTATTTTTTGATCTTTTCAAAAAGCCAGCTCCTGGATTTATTGATTCTTTTGAAGGGTTTTTTGTGTCTCTATCTCCTTCAGTTCGACACTGATCTTAGTTATTTCTTGTCTTCTGCTAGCTTTTGAGTTTTTTTGATCTTGCTCCTCTAGCTCTTTCAATTTTGATGATAGGGTGTCAATTTTAGATCTTTCCTTGCTTCTCATGTGGGCATTTATTGTTATAAATTTCCCTCTCGACACTGCCTTAAAGGTGTCCCAGGGATTCTGGTAAGTTGTGTCTTCATTCTGGTTGGTTTTAAAGAGCATCTTTATTTCTGCCTTCATTTCATTGTTTATCCAGTCGACACTCAGAAGCAAGTTGTTCAGTTTCCAAGTGGTTGTGTGGGTCTGAGTGTGTTTCTTGATCATGAGTTCTAGTCCGATTGCACTGTGGCCTGATAGACTGTTTGTTATGATTTCTATTCTTTTGCATTTGCTGAGGAGTGATTTGCTTCCAATGATGTGGTCAGTTTTAGAGGAAGTGCAATGTGGTGCTGAGAAAAATGTATATTCTGTGGATTTGGGGTGGAGTGTATATGTCTATTAGGTCTGCTTGGTCCAGCTCTACATTCAAGTCCTGGATATCCTTATTAATTTTCTGTCTTGTTGATCTGTCTAATATTGACAGTGAAGTGTTGAAGTCTCCCACTATTATTGTGTGGGAGTCTAAATCTTGTTTTAGGTTGTTAAGAACTTGTTTTATATAACTGGGTGCTCCTGTGTTGGGGGCGTATATATTTAGGATAGTTAGTTCTTCCTGTTGGATTGATCCTTTTACCATTATACAGTGTCCTTCTTTGTCTCTTTTGATCTTTGTTCATTTGAAGTCCATTTTATTAGAGACTAGGATTGCAACCCCTGCTTTTTTTTGCTCTCCAGTTGGTTGGTAAATCTTCTTCCATCCCTTTGTTTTGAGTCTATGTGTGTCTTTGTATGTGAGATGGGTTTCCTGAATACAGCACACCAATGGGTTCTGAATTTTTTATCCAGTTTGCTAGTCTGTGTCTTTTGATTGGAGTGTTTAGGCCATTTATATTCAATGTTAATATTGTTATGTGTGAATTTGATCCTGCCATTTTGTTACTGGCTGGTTTTCTTTGCCATTAGTTGACTCAATTTCTTCATTGCATTTTTGGTCTTTGCCAACTGGTTTGCTTTTGCAGTGCCTGGTACTTGTTCCTTTCTGTGTTTAGTGTTTCTTTCAGGAGCTCTTGTAGGACAGGTCTGGTGGTGACAAAATCTCTCAATAATTGCTTGTCCAAAAAGGATTTTATTTCTCCTTCACTTGTGAAGCTTAGTTTGGCTGGATATGAGATTCTGGGTTGAAAGTTCTTTTCTTTAAGGATGTTGAATATTGGCCCCTACTCTCTTCTGGCTTGTAGAGTTTCTGCTGAGAGATCTTCTGTGAATCTGATTAGCTTCCTTCTGTGGGTGACCTGACCTTCCTCTCTGGCTGTCCTTAGCATTTTTTCCTTCATTTCAACCCTGGTGAATCTGATGATTATGTGCCTTGGGGTTACTCTTCTTGAGGAATATCTTTGTGGAGTTCTCTGTATTTCTTGAATTTGGAATCTGGACTGCCTTGCTAGGCTTGGGAAGTTCTCCTGGATAATAGCCTGGTGCATGTTTTCCAGTTTGGATTCATTCACCCCATCATATTCAGGTACACCAATCAAGCATAGATTAGGTCTTTTCACATGATCCCATATTTCTTGGAGGCTTTGTTCATTTCTTTTTATGTCGTGCCTTCTCTTTTTATCTCATTGAGTCGATCTTCAGTCTCTGATATCCTTTCTTCTGCTTGATCAATTCGGCTATTAAAACTTGTGTTTGCTTCATGTAGTTTTCTTGCTGTGTTTTTCAACTCCATCAAGTCGTTTATGTTCTTCTCCAAGCTGGTTATTCTAATTAGCATTTTGTCTAACCTTTTTTCAAGGTTTTTGGTTTCTTTGCATTGTGTTAGAATGCGTTCCTTTGGCTCAGAAAAGTTTGTTATTATCCACCTTCTGAAGCCTGTTTCTGTCAATTCGTCACACTCCTCAGTCAAGTTATGATCCTGTGTTGTTGAGGAGTTGTGATCCCTTGAAGTAGAAGAGGTGTTCTGGTCTTTGATGATTTTATCTTTTTTGCACTGTTTTTTCCCTATCTTTGTGGATTTACCTGGTTGTGTTGTCAGGGAGCTGCTTGACGAGGTAGCTTCTCTGCCTGTGGAGGTGCTACTGGGTTTCAGCCTACTAGGGAAGCTTCCTGTGTCTTTTTTGTTTATACTGGGAGATTAGGCCCACCTCCTCTGTTGACCTGCAGGTGCTGCTGGGTTGTCAAGAATGCTGTCCTGTTGCTATGTAAGTTTCCTGTGTTTTTGTTAAAACACGTAGTCCAGTCCCACCCCTCTAATGGTGGGTTGTGCCCTTCCTCCACTGGGCTGGATCTTTCAGGGTTGATCTCAGACTGTGGCATTAGCTGCGCAACCCACTAGAGTCAGAGATTCAGCCCTCTGTGGTTGTGGGGAAGGGTAGGGACCCCCCCAGCAGTACCTGGCTGGCCATCTCCCCCTTTCAGCTTCCTCTCTCTCCAATCATGGGGTACGGTCTGCCCAGCTGCTCCTGCTTACAGCTCCCTCTCTATCTGGGTGGAGGGAAGGGGCAATAGCTCAGTCTGCAGGCTCTTATTCAACTCTGCGCTTGTAATTCCTGGTGCTTGACTGGCAAAGATCCTCTGTTCTGTGTATTGCTGAGGCTTTGGGGGAAGCGCTGTATCCGGACCAGGGTGCCGGAGGGGAGCCTATGACTCACCAGTCAGATGCACTTTCTGGGTGAAGCAGCACCCCTCCCTGCCATGGTCTGCCCTGAGTGGGCTTTGCTCACCATCGGAACAAACCCGTTGAAATGCACCTGGTACCTCCTTTGGAGCTAGGAGATCTCTGGATTTCTGCATGTCTCTCACTGGGTGTTGTGCGCTGGAGTTGTGTCTAATTGGCCATCTTGGATCTCTCCCAGAATTTTCTTAATAAGACTAATTTTTCACAAACATTCTTCAACTTGCTTAAACCATTGGTTTTTTTCTATATTTCTTTTAAAGACAATCTTTAAACCTGCAAACCCCGAAAATCTGAGACAGGTCTGAGTTAATTTAGAAAGTTTATTTAGCTAAGGTTGAGGATGTGTGCCCATGGCACAGCCTCAGGGGGTCCTGACGACATGTACCCAAGGTGGTCAGGGCACAGCTGGGTTTTATACCTTTAGGGAGACATGAGATAGCAATCAATGTATGTAAGATGTACTGTATATTGGTTCCCTCCAGAAAGACGAGACACCTCAAGCAGAGAGGGGGCTTCCAGGTCACAGGTAGGTGACTCTTTTGAGTTTCTGATTAGCCTTTCCAAAGGAGGCAATCAGATATGCATTTATCTCTGTGAGGAGAGGAATGACTTTGTTTTTGCTTTTATTATACTTTAAGTTCTAGGGTAAATGCACCTGCAGAACGTGCAGGTTTGTTACATAGGTATACAAGTGCCATGGTAGTTTGCTGTACCCGTCAAGAAAAAAAAAAACCCATCAAAAAGTGGGCAAAAGATATGAACAGATACCTCTCAAAAGAAGACATTTATGAAGCCAACAAACATATGAAAAAAAGCCTCATCATCACTGGTTATTAGAAAAATGCAAATCAAAACCACATTGAGATACCATCTCATGCCAGCTAGAATGGCAAACATTTAAAAAACGGGAATGACTTTGATTAAAGTGGGAGGCAGATTTGCCCTGAGCAGTTCCCATCTTGACTTTTCCCTTTAGCTTAGTGATTTTGGGGCCTCAAGATTTCCGAGATGTATTTTCCTTTCACAAGCCCTTTAAATTAGACAAAATTTCTTAAAAAAAAAAAAAAAAAAGTTCCCATACCTTTTTACCAAAAATATAATTTTTAGCATAAGCAATTATAATTATGTATCAGGTGCAGAGTCTAGAACATAGTACAGAACTGCAGATAATGTCTAACTCTTTCTAGCATAGCTAGGGCTCATGGCTAACACCTTATGTACTCCCCAGACCTCACCTAGAATCTATTACCTTTTTTTTTTTTTTTTTTTTTTTTGGAGACAGAGTCTCACTCTGTCACTCAGTCTGTAGTCCAGTGGTGTGATCTCGGTTCACTGCAAACTTTGCCTCCCAGATTCAAGTGATTCTTGTGCCTCAGCCTCCTGAGTAGCTGGTATTACAGGGTATGCCACCACACCTGGCTAATTTTTGTATTTTTAGTAGAGACACATGGGGTTTCATCATGTTGGCCAGGCTGGTCTCAAACTCCTGGCCTTAAGTGATCCTCCCACCTCTGCCTCCCAAAGTGCTAGGATTACAGACGTGAGATACCATGCCTGGCTGAGTCTGTTACTTTTAGTGGCAAAAACTGCAATTACTTTCTTTTTTTTTTTTTTTTGGCGGGGGGGACGGAGTTTCGCTCGTTACCCAGGCTGGAGTGCAATGGCGGGATCTCGGCTCACCGCAACCGCCGCCTCCTGGGTTCAGGCAATTCTCCTGCCTCAGCCTCCTGAGTAGCTGGGATTACAGGCACGCGCCACCATGCCCAGCTAATGTTTTGTATTTTTAGTAGAGACGGGGTTTCACCGTGTTGACCAGAATGGTCTCGATCTCTTGACCTCGTGATCCACCCGCCTCGGCCTCCCAAAGTGCTGGGATTACAGGCTTGAGCCACCGCGCCCGGCTCTGTTACTTTCACACCAACCTAGTAATAGCTTCAAAGCCAGGAAGTCAAATTATTATCAAAAGTCAAAGAAGCAGTTTATGACTTCAAAGCCATCTAGTAAAGACAGCATCTGAGCTATCTAATGTAAACCCAATGCTTAAATTTTGAAGTTGTTGTTTTTGTTTTTTTAAATATATATATATATATATATATATATATATATATATTTATCATGTTTTAGGTTTTGGGGTACATGTGAAGAACATGCAAGCTTGTTGCATAGGTACACACATGTCAGTGTGGTTTGCTGCCTTCCTCCCCATCACATATATCTGGCATTTCTCCGCATGTTATCCCTCCCCAAGTCCCCACCCCACGCTGTCCCTCCCCTAGTTCACCCCTGCACAGACCCCAGTTTGTGATGCTCCCCTCCCTGTGTCCATGTGTTCTCATTGTTCAACAGCTGCCTATAAGTGAGAACATGAGGTGTTTGATTTTCTGTTCTTGGGTCAGTTTGCTGAGAATGATGGTTTCCAGGTTCATCCATGTCCCTAAAAAGGACATGAACTCATCATTTTTTATGGCTGCATAGTATTCCATGGTGTATATGTGCCACATTTTCCCTGTCCAGTCTATCATCAATGGGCATTTGGGTCGGTTCCAAGTCTTTGCTATTGTAAACAGTACTGCAATGAACATTCATGTGAATGTGTCCTTATAACAGAATGCTTTATAATCCTTTGGATATATACCCAGCAATGGGATTGCTAGGTCAAATGGAATTTCTATTTCCGGGTCCTCGAGGAATTGCCACAGTGTCTTCCACAATGGTTGAACTAATTTGCACTCCCACCAACAGTGTAAAATTGTCCCTATTTCTCCAAAAGCTGTTTTTATTTTATCTATAATCTGTAAAATATTATTAGTAGTAAAAGATTATTAAAGCCACATGAACTAAAAGGCATTAAAGTTTTTGACCAGGCATGGTGGCTCACACCTGTAATCCCAGCACTTTGGGAGGCTGAGGTGGGTGGATCACGAGGTCAGGAGTTCAAGACCAGCCTGGCCAACACAGTGAAATCTCGTCTCTACTAAAAATACAAAAATTATCTGGGTGTGGTGGTATGCACCTGTAGTCCCAGCTACTCGGGAGGCTGAGGCAGGAGAATCAGCGGTTGCAGTGAGCCAATATCCCGCCACTGCACTCAGGCCTGGTGACAGAGCAAGGCTGTCTCAAAAAAAAAAAAAAAAAATTCATTTTGTTGACAAAGTATATTATTTAAGCACATATTTTTCTTTAAGCCAATTAATTCGGGCTCTTTTGTATAAATATCACACACAGCACATATAAATACACAGACAGAAGCTGCTCTGTTACAGTTATAAATTTTTCATTTGCCAGTTTCTGTTTCTCTTGACCATTTCAGACCATTAGTCTTTGGATTACCTGTTTTCTGCCTAAATAATCGTCAGCTAAGCAACTCTAAATTTGCATTTCTAAAGGAACAACTCAGGTTAAACAAGATAGAAGATTTTCATATTTTACTCAAACCAAGGGAAATGGTGTGAGCAAAAGTTCAATCAAGATGGCCAGGAAACATGCCAGGCACGGTGGCTCGTGCCTATAATCCCAGCACTTTGGTAGGGCAAGGAGGGCAGATTGCTTGAGGTCAGGAGTTCAAGACTTGCCTGGCCAACTTGGTGAAACCCTGTTTCTACTAAAAATGACAAAAATTAGCTGGGCATGGTGGCACACACCTGTAATCACAGCTACTCAGGAGACTGAGAATAAAAGGAAAGGAAGGTAAAGATTGGGCTGAAGGAGACGAGTTGGGTAAGAGATGGAAGAGAGGGTGGAGGTTAAGGGAGCACATGTATGTAGTGTGTGCATCAGTGAGATTCCTGAAATAGGACCAAGATTTGTGTTCAGACAGTGGACAAGGTGAATAGCATGTGCACACAATCCCCCTGCAGAGGGAAAAAGGACACAGTAAGAAAGAAAATGAGTTCATGCACAGTGGCTCTCACTTGTAAGTCCAGCACTTTGGGAGGCCAAGATGGGAGTGTCACCTGAGCCCAGGAGTTTGAGACCAGCCTGGGCAACATAGCGAGACCTCATCTCTACAAATAATTTAAAACAAATAGCTGGTCGTGGTGGTATGTGCCTGTAGTCCCAGCTACTGTGGAAGCTGAGGCAGGAGAATCACTTGAGTGCAGGAAGTCAAGACAGCAATAAGCTCTGATCGTGCCACTGCACTTCAGCCTGGGCGACAGTGAGACCCAGTACAGCTAGTGCTCGACTTATGACCACGATTGGGACTGGCAGACTGGTCGTAACACGGTTTGGTCGTAAGTTGAGTAGGCTATATGTACAGTTGAAATGGTGCACGCGGAGATGGTAGTGCTGCTGGAAGCTGGTCCGCACTGTCGTACGCCCAGCTGGGCAACGTTTGCGCTGCCAGACGCGGAGCAGTCGTGGCTAGCGATTGTGGTCGTAAAGTCGAATGGTCGTAAGTTGCATAGGTCGTAAGTCGATCAATACCTGTATCAAAAAAAAAAGAAACTAAGTCAGACTATTTCAAGGCAGCCACTAGGAGGTGCTTCAGGAATAACATAGTTTGGGTGCTTGGGTATGGTCTGGAGTTTTGTTGGGATCCAAGGGAAATTCACCATCAGGGTCAACCAGATACCTGCTGTATCACATCTCGACTCTCGCCTGGTGCACTTTCTTGTCTCACTTAAATGATTCAGACCATGTGCACTTTGTGTCCAGTTGTGGCCCTAATCAGGAAATTGATTAGGAGCCTCCAGCATTGAAGAACAGTCTTAAGATCAATTCTTATTATTAGTGTCCCAGGCATGCTTCTCAGTCTCTTTGTCTAGCTCCAAGTCACTCAGGCTCTCAGCAGAAACTTGTTCCGTTGGCTAACGGTCTGTCTTCTCTGGCAGCATTGATTTGAGCCCCAGGTCACATACTAGCTGTGAGAATTCTGCCAAGGTCTTCATCTCCCTGGTCCAGTTTGCCACAGCTTCATTATTGGTCTCTCTGCCTTCACTCTTGCCCTTTATTCCCCAAATATTCAGCCAGAGTGATCCTTTAAAAATGAAAACTAGGACTGAGGCTGGTGGCTCACACCTGTAATCCCAATATTTTTGGGAAGTACAGCTTCTTGGAGGAGACAATGCCTGAAAGATGAGAAGTTCTGGGTAGAGCACAAACTGCATGTGGTGTTCAACTACACCAAAATCTGTGCCTCACAAGAATACAAGCATCTCTCTGTATGTTGTAATGTCTAGGTAGGGGGAGCAGGACAAAGCATGGCTGATAAGCCCATTGTGGAGGTACCTACTGTTGTGTCTCCTACTTCTTATGGGAATTCATCCTCCCCCAGGTACATCCATAAGATTTCTCTAAGAGCTGCCAAGTTCTTCTTTGACCTCAAGCCACAACTGATTGGTTCTTGGATGGGTACTTGACCCAAACCAGGCCAATCAGAAGTCAAGATTTATTATTATTTTGGGCCACAGAGAGCAATAAGTGGCTTCCATCTGGTTGGTATGACCATGATTCGAAAAAGTCAACACCAATGGCCACCATGTTTTCTATCAGAGGGGTTACTCATTCATCATGAGAGATGTTAACACTTGGAAAGGGGCAGAAACAAGAGAAGAATGGTCCTGCTGCCACTGATTCATCAGGTCCAGCTGCCTCACAGCCCTTCCGGCAATGTTGCTGTTCAACCCTTACTTGAATTCTGTGTGCCAATAAATCCCCTACTGGCCTAGGCAACTTGAGTTGGGTTTCTGTTAATTTCAACCAAAAAATGAATTCATGCTTCTTAGTTTCCAAAAACATTGAACAATTAGTACCAATCTTGGCTTCTCCTGTTCCTTCTAGATTTGACTCTGTTCTGAAATATCTGTTCAGTACCAAGCATGTGACAGGCTGAGCTATAAGTTGGATGGGGTGATTGAGACTTGCTCCAGGGCACCAAAATTTATATTTTAATATTTATGGATTGAGAGAGCCTTGGGAAATCTGGTGAAGCTCTCAAACTTAGCACAAAAAGGAAATCTCTTTATGATGGTGTTGTCAGTCAAACATGAAGTGAAGCTGTCACATCATGCTGTCACTTAACTTTGATGGAAAACTATGTGTCAAAAAAGTGACTCATTTTTTGTTTGGCTTAAGATTTAGTGCAGAGTTGTTAGTGTAACCCACATTATATTAAGCACATCAAATGTAATATAAAACTTAGCTTTTCCAATTTTGTAACCCTCTCTTTTGTATTTTTTCTTATTTTTCCCCACTGACTACGATGAAATGTTGATCCCCTTTTAACGAAGATTCACTTTTAGTGAGCTGATCCTAAATTGTCTTTGGGTAACAAGGGCCTCCTGTAGTTAAAATCAGCAGCTCCCAGATGGTTCTTGAGGGGAATATTTTGTGCTGCTTCCCTCGGATGACAAATGGAAAATTTGAACGGTGCTAATTCTCCTACCTTCATGGAGCTCTCGGTCTATTTAGAAGAATCAAACCCCTTTCAATCAACTCACTTCTATGGCCAGGGAGGGCAAAAAAAAAAAGAAGATATTCTCCCAGAACATCCACTGTGTAATTTATCCCCTCTCTGCCCTCTCCCAAGGACCTCAGCCAGAAAGACATCATAGCTCCTAGAAGACACTCTTTATAGGAGGCATTTTCCCCCATAGATAACTTGCTCTAAAGCAGGGGTTGGCAAACATTTTCTGTAAAATGACCAGGCATATGATTTGGCTGTGTCCCCACCCAAATCTCATCTTGAATTGTAGTTCCCACAATCTCCATATGTCATGGAAGGGACTCAGTGGGAGGCAATTGAACATAGGGGCAGTTACTTCTATGCTGTTCTCGTGTTAGTGAGTTCTCATGAGATCTGATGGTTTTATAAGGGGCTTTTCCCCACCTTCGCTCATTCTTCTCCTTCCTGCCACCATGTGAAGAAAGAAGTGTTTGCTTCCCCTTCTGCCATGATTTTAAGTTTCCTGAGGCCTCCTCAGCCCTGTGGAACTGTGAGTCAATTAAACCTCTTTACTTTATAAATTACCCAGTCTTGGGTATGTCCTTATAGCAGTGGGAGAACAGACTAACACAACCAGACAGTCAATAATTTAGACTTTGCAGACCACATGGTAGCTATTGCAACTACTCAGCTTTGCTGTTGTCATGCACGTGCAGCCAACCATGGACAACACGTACACATTGGCTGGGTGCTGATAAAACTTTATTTACAAAAACAGGTGATGGGCTGGATTTGGCCCTTGGGCTATAGTTTACCTAATCCTGTGCTAGGATATTTTGGGGATGAGGTGTGCTGGTTCTATGCCTGTGTGCTCTCAGAGGCTGCTACCCCATCCCTGCTCACAGGGATGCTACCCCCACAGCCTGTGTTCCCCAGGTCCTGAGTCAGTGTGTGTCTGGCAGTGGTTGACAGATCACGGACAGGAGAAAGAACAAAGCAAGGACATTGCTTTCTCTTGCACGCGAGGCTTGGGCAGCTTCTCCAGCAATTTGTTTGTCTTCTCTAAGACTCCAGTCCCCATCGGACAAACCACCATGATACCAACTTCTTTTAGAAGACACCAAGCCCTGGGGTGTGCCTCTACTACATTCCTTTGCCCTTCCAGCCCTACCGATGGTGGTGGCTTCCTGCTTGACTTCCTCAGCTCTTCCCCCGTCTGCATCACCTATCCTCTGAGCATCTACATTCCCTCAGTTTTTAAAATTCAAGGCTTTTTTTTGTCTTGGTCCCTGGCTGATCCAGGAGGCAGTGACTATGCATTTGCTATCCAAAAGCAACAGCACTGAGAAACATAGCTGGCTGGGCCTGAGTGGGTTTTAAAGATGATATCCTTTTCTGGCTATATTGGAAGAAATCATGAGTTTAGCAGAGAAAGCAGTTTACTCTGAGAGTGAACCTTTCAGCAGCACTTGACCTGAGCTGATGGATGACCTGTGCATGGAAGGCTGCTCCTCTGCTCAGCTGCTATGGGAGGAGGCAGAAGGAAGGGAGGAAGATGAGAGGAGCCTATGACAAGGGCACGCTGTCCCTAGATGATGGTGTGGGGCCCCACCACAGCCCGGTTCTGTGTAATGCAATAAATAAATAGGGCCAGGCACAGTGGCTCACAACTGTAAACTCAGAACTTTGGGAGGCTGACGCAGGTGGATCATTTGAGGTCAGGAGTTTGAAACCAACCTGACCAACATGGTAAAACCCCATTGCTACTAAAAAGTATAAAACATTAGCCAGGCATGGTGGCACACGCCTGTAGTCCCAGATACTCAGAAGGCTGAGGCACAAGAATCACTTAAAGCTGGGAGGCAGAGGCTGCAGTGAGCAGAGATTGCATCATTGCACTCCAGCCTGGGCAACACAGCAAGACTCCATCTCAAAAATAAATTAATTAAATAACAACTGTGATAATACTGTATGTCACAGACTATAATTAATAAGGTGAAAATAAATATACAGACAACTAAGTGGTTTGGATACTTATTTTGGTATTTCCAAACTTGCGTATTAAAATTACCAATTCCTGGACCCCCACCTTAGTTTTATTCATTCAGAGATGAAGCTGAGAAACTGTGTTTGGATAAACAGCCAGGTGATGCCACTGACCAGGTATCTGGGGGCAAACTATGTCATCTTGTTTACCACACATCTTACTTGTGATCTAGTAGATCCTCTTATTCTCATTTTATACGTGGGAAAACTAAAGCACAGGGGGGAAAAGAAGCTACAAAGGGCCACAGAGCTAGAAAATGGCAGAGTTTGATTCAAATCCAAATCTGTTTGGCTCCAAAGACCAGAGTACATGTCCAGTTTATCAGCCATCTGATAAGCCATATTCCTTTCAGACTCCTCGGTTCTCATAATAACCCCATGAGGTGGAGATTATTATCCTATGGATAACTGTAAATGGGCATGAGGAACTTTTTGGGAATGCTGAAAGACAATGTGGTGATTCCTCAAAGATCTAAAAGCAGAAATACCATTTGATCCAGCAATCCCATTACTGGGTATAAACTCCAAGGAATATAAATAATTCCATTATAAAGATACACGCACATATATGTTCACTGAAGCACTATTCACAATGGCAAAGACATGGAATCAATCCAAATGCCCATCAATAACAGACTGGATAAAGAAAATGTAGTATATATACACCATGGAATACTATGCAGCCATAAAAAGGAAGGCTGCGGCCGGGCATGGTGGCTCACACCTGTAATCCAAGCACTTTGGGATGCCAAGGCAGGAGGATCATGAGGTCAGGAGTTCGAGACCAGTCTGGCCAACATGGCAAAACCCTGTCTCTACTAAAAATACAAAATTAGCCAGGCGTGATGGCACATGCCTGTAGTCCCAGCTACTTGGGAGGCTAAGGGAGGACAATCATTTGAACCTGGGAGGTGGAGGTTGCAGTGAGCTGAGATCCCGCCATCCATTGCACCCCAGCCTGCACTACAAGAGCAAAGAAACTCCTTCTCAAAAAAAAAAAAAAAAAAAAATTATCTGGGCATGGTGGCATGTGCCTGTAATCCCAGCTATTCTGGAGGCTGAGACAGGAGAATCACTTGAAACCAGGAGGCAGAGTTTGCAGTGTGCTGAGATTGCGCCACTAAACTCCAGCCTGGGTGACGGCGCAAGACTCCAATCTCAGGAAAAAAAAAAAAAAAAGGAAAGCTCCACTTCTAACCTCACTGGTTATTGGCAGGATTCACTTCCTCAAAGGTTGTTGAACTCAGAGCCTAAATTCCTTCCTGGTTATGAATCAGAGGCCTCTCTCAATTCCTTGCCACATGAGTTTCTCCACATGGCTGCGTGCTTCATTAAAGTGTGCCAGCCAAGAAGGCAATAGAGGGAGTTGTCTTGCAAGACAGAGGCACAATCTAACAGAATTGACCTCCCCTCAATGTTGCCATATTCTGTTGGCTAGAAGCAAGTTACTCAGTGAGAGGGGATTTCATCACAGCATGTATAACGGGAGGTGGGAATGACCAGTGGCCATGATAGAGGCTACCTGCCACAGGGAGCAAGATGGTATACAAGAAAAAAAAGCAAATCATATTGTATATTATAGTCTATATAAGGAAAAATACACAGCAAGGAATAAAGACAGGGAACATGGGCATATAGTTCTGAATAAAGCAGTCAGTGAAGTCCTGGCTGAGAAAGCAGTATTTCAGCAAATTGTAGGAGGAGGTAATAGCATGAACCCAGCCAAAATCTGGAGACAGAGCCTTCCAAGCAGAGGAAACAGCAAGTGCAAAAGTCCTGGCTTAGGAGTAGGGTTGAAGTGATGAAGACAAGTAAGGAGGTTGGACTGGAGTGAGGGAAGGGTGATAAGATCGTGCAGGCCTTGGGGGCTCTGCAAGGCCTCCATCCTTAAGTCTAGGGGAGACAGGGTTTGGAATAGAGAAGTGGGCATCTGTCACAGGGTGGGGGGCAGGGGATCCCTCGAATTCTCCTGCTGCACCCTACCTCCTGCTCTTGCTGGGCAGTACACCAGGAAAGGCTGGCTGAGGTCCAGACAACCAGCTGGGAGGGGGCAGACAGAAACACGTGCAGGACGACACACTTCCAGAGGGTGCCTAGGTTGCCTTGACAACAGGGGCTTCCAAAAAACTCCCCAGGGACTCCCTGGGCAGCAGCAGGCCTGGCTCATTTCTTGTAGCCTAGCAGCATGAAGACATAAAGAAATCAATTTATTGGCACAAATGGTCCTTTGGGCTCCTGCTCTTATTGTCCTTAGAATTCCATTCAGTACAGCTCTCAGTTGAAGTGCATTCATGAGCCTTGCTCTTGTTGGGAATGAGCCTCTTGTGAAAGGGACTGGGTGGTCTCCCGCACACTTTGGGGAGTAAAGAGCCAAGGCTCAATGGTCATGGCACTGGGTTCAAATCCCAGCTCCATCACCTGCTAGCTATGTGATCTCAGTCAAATCAATTCCCTTCTCTGAGCTCCATGCTCCTCTCAGTCCAGTGTTGGTGACAATTTAGCAAGCTGATGCATATCTTGTGCCCAGGGCCTCCTCCCCTGTGTGCCCTAGATCCTGACTCCCTCCCTCTACCCTTCCTTTGTCTTCAATCATCTCCCTCACCTCCTTCAAACTTTTGCTCAAAGGTCCCTTTCTCAGTAAGGCTCTCACTGCACATTCCATTTTGAACTACGACATCTGGATATCCAAATGACTAACAAAATGCGGAAAGGGGCGTAACTTCATTCATGGTTAGGGAAATGCAACTTAAAACCACAAAACGCAGTGCCCCTTTGCAACCCAGCTTCTCAGAGAAAGGAACCTAATGTATTTGTACTTTCTCCTTTTTCAGTTCTCATTCCCCGTAATTCTGCTGCAGTCTCTAAAACACCTCTTCGTGAGGATTGCCAATAACCTCAAGTTTGCTAAATGCCATGAACACCCTGCAAGTTGTGTTCTGGTTAGCCTCTCAAAAAAGAGTTGTCCCTCAAAAACCCCACATTGGCTGGATCAACTACCTCCCCACAACCCCCATGATCAGTAAAGCCATGTCCTGGCTATATCCTAAATACCTCTGAGCACCCAGGCACTATGGAGGAAACTAAAGGGAGAAGAACCAAAAACTTTGCAAGGTGATTATGGGCAGGATATATGCAAACAAACATATAAGGCAGCAAACCATATGGGGGAAATTCACTAGACAGCAGGAGGTATAAGTGTTCAGCAAAGTTGCATAATGGCAGCCTCGATCAAAGCCTTTGAGAGGCTTCATTATCCCAAACCCTCCATCATCCCAAACCCTTCACAAGGTGAGGACCTGCTACATCACCCACTGTATCCGGGCCTTGAGGTCAACACCAAGTGAAGGCAATAAGTCTTCCATTACAGAAAACTCATAGCTATGAAGAGAGAAGCTGCCACAATATTGTGAAAGAAAATGAGCCAAGTGCGATATTACATTCAATCTCTGTATCCATCTCTTCACTCGAAAGCCTTCTGCTCAGGGAGATAAAGATATGAAAATGTGATAGGTGGATGGATAAATAGGTAGGTAGATAGGTAGGTAGGTAGACAGATGAGATACTTCAAGGGGCCGGGCGCGGTGGCTCATGCCTGTAATCCCAGCACTTTGGGAGGCCGAGGTGGGTGGATCACGAGGTCAAGAGATCGAGACCATCCTGGTCAACATGGTGAAACCCCGTCTCTACTAAAAATACAAAAAATTAGCTGGGCATGGTGGCGCGTGCCTGTAGTCCCAGCTGCTCAGGAGGCTGAGGCAGGAGAATTGCCTGAACCCAGGAGGCGGAGGTTGCGGTGAGCCGAGATCGTGCCATTGCACTCCAGC
>NW_022436991.1:7038619-7118579 GCF_009761245.1 Sapajus apella | reverse complement strand
AAAAAAAAAAAAAAAAAAAAAAAAAAAAAAAAAAAAAAAAAAAGAAAGAGATACTTCAAAATTTAACAAGGATTCAAAAGAGTAGAGACTAGAGAAACAGTTGAAAAGAACCATTTTTTGGAGAGAAAATGGCTGAGAATTTTCTAAATCCCGGAAAAACATGTCATGAAGAAAGTCAAGTCCTGAGCAGGATGAAAAAAATTAAATTCACACCCAGACACATTTGAGTGTGCTAAATAAAGAGAAAATCTTGAAAGCAAACAGGAAGAAATTACAGACTATGTATCAAAATAGTATATAACGGAAGTTTTCATCAATCTTGGAAGCGGTAGGGTAGTACCTGGGGACAACCAGACTTGGAAATGTGAATACATTCTGGGCTTTCTTTCTAACTCTCCCATTTCTGCTTCTCTGGGCCTGTTTCTAGCACACACTCTGCACTATCAATCACAAAAAGAGACTGCTGCTGTATCCCACTTCTTCCAAAAGAATCCCAGGGAAAGATTCTGATTGGTCCAATGGGAGGTCATGCACTAACGCTTGGGCCAGTGAACTAGGAGGGTGAAATCTGAAATTGACAATCCCCACAAGAACCCTCAGGTGGGAATGGAATGGGGAAGAATAGCAAACACAGTTCAACAAAGGAAGGTTGGCAGGGACTGGGAGAAAAATGAAGCATTCCCAGAAGAAGGGAGGAATATTGGGCAGACAAAACAGCAAATACTGCCTGCACTACATTTTCTGATACTCTGGGAAAGGAGAAGGGCCTATTTCTGAATTCATTTATAACCAATTTCCTCCCTTCACTGTTATCAGCAAAATAGAGAGATTAAGGGTTTCAGTCCAGAGCAAGACTGCCTGAGTTTAGATACCAACTCTTTTTTTTTTTTTTTTTAATAGCATAGTACCTGGTACATTTTCTTTTAATTGCATTTTAGGTTTTGGGGTACATGTGAAGAACATGCAAGATTGTTACGTAGGTACATACATGGCAGTGTGATTTGCTACCTTCCTCCCCTTCACCTATATCTGGCATTTCTCCCCATGCTATCCCCCCCCAACTCCCCATCCCCCGCGGTCCCTCCCCTATTACCCCCAACAGACCCCAGTGTGTAGTGCTCCCCTCCCTGTGTCCACGTGTTCTCATTGTTCAACACCCGCCTAAGAGTGAGAAGGTATAGTGTTTGATTTTCTGCTCTTGTGTCAGTTTGCTGAGAATTATGGTTTCCCGGTTCATCCATGTCCCTACAAAGGACACGAACTCATCGTTTTTGATGGCTGCATAATATTCCATGGTGTATATGTACCACATTTTCCATGCCCAGTCTATCATCAGTGGGCATTTGGGTTTGTTCCAGGTCTTTGTTATTGTAAACAGTGCTGCAATGAACATTTGTGTGCATGTGTCCTTATAGTAGAACGATTTGTAATCCTTTGGCTATATACCCAGTAATGGGACTGCTGGGTCAAATGGAGTTTCTATTTCTAGGTCCTTGAGGAATCACCACACTGTCTTCCACAATGGTTGAACTAATTTACAATCCCACCAACTGTGTAAAAGTGTTCCTATTTCTCCATATCCTCTCCAGCATCTGTTGTCTCCAGATTTTTTAATGATCACCATTCTAACTGGCGTGAGATGGTAACTCAATGTAGTTTTGATTTGCATTTCTCTAATGATCAGTGATGATGAGCATTTTTTCATATGTTTGTTGGCCTCATGTATATCTTCTTTTGTAAAGTGTCTGTTCATATCCTTTGCTCACATTTGAATGGGCTTGTTTGGCTTTTTTTCTTGTAGATCTGTTTTAGTTCTTTGTAGATTCTGGATATCAGACCTTTGTCAGATGAGTAAACTGCAAAAATTTTTTCCCATTCTGTTGGTTGCCGAGTCACTCTAATGACTGTTTCCTTTGCCGTGCAGAAGCCATGGAGTTTGATTAGGTCCCATTTGTCTATTTTGGCTTTTGTTGCCAATGCTTTTGGTGTCTTGGTCACAAAGTCCTTGCCTACGCCTATGTCCTGAATGGTTTTGCCTAGATTTTCTTCTGGGGTTTTTATGCTCTTAGGTCTTATGTTTAGGTCTTTAATCCATCTGGAGTTAATTTTAGTGTAAGATGTCAGGAAGGGGTCCAGTTTCTGCTTTCTGCACATGGCTAGCCAGTTTTCCCAACACCATTTATTAAACAGGGAATCCTTTCCCCATTGCTTGTTTTTGTAGGTTTGTCAAAGATCGGATGGTTGTAGAAATGCTGTGTTACCTCCAAGGCCTCTGTTCTGTTCCATTGGTCTATATCTCTGTTTTGGTACCAGTACCATGCTGTTTTGATTACTGTAGCCTTTTAGTATAGTTTGAAGTCTGGTAGTGTGATGCCTCCTGCTTTGTTCTTTATGCTTAGAATTGACTTGGTTATGCTGGCTCTCTTTTGGTTCCACATGAAGTTTAAGGTGGTTTTTTCCAGTTCTGTGAAGAAGGTCACTGGTAGTTTCATGAGGTTAGCATTGAATCTGTAAATTTCTTTGGGCAGTATGGCCATTTTCACGATATTGATTCTTCCTAATCATGAACATGGAATGTTTCTCCATCTGTTTGTATCCTCTCTTATTTCGTTGAGCAGTGGTTTGTAGTTCTCCTTGAAGAGGTCCTTAACGTTCCTTATTAGTTGTATTCTTAAGTATTTTATTTTCTTTGTAGCAATTGTGAATGGCAGTTCGTTCTTGATTTGGCTCTCTTTAAGTCTGTTATTGGTGTATAGGAATGCTTGTGATTTCTGCACATTGATTTTGTATCCTGAGACTTTGCTGAAGTTGCTTATCAGTTTCAGGAGATTTTGGGCTGATGGGTCTTCTAGATAAACAATCATGTCATCTGCAAATAGAGACAATTTGACTTCCTCCTTTTCTATTTGAATACCCTTTGTTTCTTTTTCTTGCCTGATTGCTCTGGCTAGAACTTCCAGTACTATATTGAATAGTAGTGGTGAGAGAGGGCATCCTTGTCTGGTGCCAGATTTCAAAGGGAATGCTTCCAGTTTTTGCCCATTCAGTATGATATTGGCTGTTGGCTTGTCATAAATAGCTTTTATTATTTTGAGATACGTTCCATCAATAACTAGTTTATTGAGAGTTTTTAGCTTAAAGGGCTGTTGAATTTTGTCAAAGGCCTTCTCTGCAACGATTGAGATAATCATGTGGTTTTTGTCTTTGGTTCTGTTTATGTGGTGAATTACATTTATAGCCTTGTGTATGTTGAACCAGCCTTGCATCCCCAGGATGAAGCCTACTTGATCATGGTGGATAAGCTTTTTGATGTGCTGTTGCAATCGGTTTGCCAGTATTTTATTGAAGATTTTTGCATCTATGTTCATCATGGATATTGGCCTGAAGTTTTCTTTTCTTGTTGAGTCTCTGCTGGGTTTTGGTATTAGGATGATGTTGGTCTCATGAAATGATTTGGGAAGGATTCCCTCTTTTTGAATTGTTTGGAATAGTTTCAGAAGGAATGGTACCAGCTCCTCTTTGTATGTCTGGTAGAATTCGGCTGTGAACCCATCTGGACCTGGGCTTTTTTTGGTTGTTAGGCTCTTAATTGCTGCCTCAACTTCAGACCTTGTTATTGGTCTATTCAGGGTTTCAACTTCTTCCTGGCTTAGGCTTGGGAGGAGGCAAGTGTCCAGGAATTTATCCGTTTCTTCCAGGTTTACTAGTTTATGTGCATAGAGTTGTTTGTAATAATCTCTGATGATGATTTGTATTTCTGTGGACTCTGTGGTGATATCCCCTTTATCATTTTTTATTGCATCTATTTGATTATTCTCTCTTCTCTTTTTTATTAATCTGGATAGTGGTCTGTCTATTTTGTTGATCTTTTTGAAAAACCAGCTCCTGGATTTATTGATTTTTTGAAGTGTTTTTTGTGTCTCTATCTCCTTCAGTTCTGCTCTGATCTTAGCTATTTCTTGTCTTCTGCTAGGTTTTGTTTTTTTGATCTTGCTCCTCTAGCTCTTTCAATTTTGATGATAGGGTATTGATTTTAGATCTCTCCTTGATTCTCATGTGGGCATTTATTGCTATATATTTTCCTCCAGATACTGCTTTAAATGTATCCCAGAGATTCTGGTATGTTGTGTCTTCATTCTCGTTGGTTTCGAAGAACATCTTTATTTCTGCCTTCATTTCATTGTTTATCCAGTCAACATTCAAGAGCCAGTTGTTCAGTTTCCATCAAGCTGTGTGGTTCTGAGTTAGTTTCTGAATTCTGAGTTCTAACATGATTGCACTGTGGTCTGAGAGACTGTTTGTTATGATTTCCATTGTTTTCCATTTGCTGAGGAGTGATTTACTTCCACTTATGTGGTCAATTTTAGAGTAGGTGTGATGTGGTGCTGAGAAGAATGTATATTCTGTGGATTTGGGGTGGAGAGCTCTATAAATGTCTGTTAGGTTTGCTTGGTCCAGGTCTGAGTTCAAGTCCTGGATATCCTTGTTAATTTTCTGTCTGGTTGATCTGTCTAATATTGACAATGGGGTGTTAAAGTCTCCCACTATTATTAGATCCCAACTCTTGCTGTGTGACCTTGGACAAGTTACTTAACTTCTCTGTACCACAGTTTCCTCAACTATCAAACAAGTTTAGTCTATGACCTACTTCTGGGATTGTTTGTGGATTAAACAGGTTTATACAAGTATCAGTGTAATGCCCAAACAGTGGCTGGAACATGGTAAATGATTGAAAAATGTCAGGCATTATTATTTTAGAATAATCAGTATGACTTTAAGAAGAGAATCTAGAACAGGATCTCAACCACAGCATCATTGACACTTAGGGCTGAGCCATTCTTTGTTTTAGGAGCTGTATCGTGCACTGCAGGGCATTAAGCGGCATCTCTGTCCTCTACCCATTAGATGCTGGTAGCACACCTACCCCAACTTGTGGCAACCAAAAATGTCTCCAGACATGGCCAAATGTCCCCTTGGGTGAAATCATTCCCAGCTGAGAACTACTGCTATACAAGGAACAATACATGGGAGATAGGAGGCTTGAGGTCTAGGCACAGCTCCACCCTCATTGCTCCACCCTCACTGATACTCCTTGGTAAGCTTCTTGACCCCTCTGGGCCTTGCTTTTCTTATTTGTTACATGGCGATGACATCTACCCTACCTCCTGGAGCTATTACGAGAGTCACATCTAACAAAGGATACAAAAGGCACCATAAAAAGAAAACTCTGGGGTCTCCCACTCCCATTCCCACAAATCCTGTCCAAACTCTCCTGGGTCAGGAAACCCAGCTTTGAAGAATTGAATGGAGAAAAGGAACAAGAAGAAAACTAACATGAGTGGTTACCATGGTTACACATATTACATTCATTTTTTCCCTTGGTGATCACAACACTACCAGGCTGGTGTTGCCAGCATCCCCTTTTTACAGGTGATGCAACGGAGGCCTAAAGGGGTTGGAAAATGAGCAAGCTGACCAGGTGCAGCGGCTCACACTTGTAATCCCAGCACTTTGGGAGGCCAAGGCAGGTGGACCACCTGAGGTCAGGAGTTTGAGACTAGCCTGACTGACATGGTGAAACCCTGTCTCTACTAAAAATACAAAAATTAGCTGGGTGTGGTGGCACATTTGTAACCCCATGAGGCTGAGGCAGGAGAATCGCTTGAATCTGGGGAGGGGGAGGTTGCAGTGAGTCGAGATCACACCACTACACTCCAGCCTGGGCAACAGAGCAAGATTCTGTCTCAAGAAAAAGAAAAAAATTACCTAGACATGGTGGCAGTTGCCTGTAATCCCAGCTACTCAGGAGGCTGAGGCCAGAGAGTCACTTGTACCCGCGAGGTGGAGGGGTGGAGGTTGCAGTGAGCTGAGATCTTACCACTGCACTCCAGCCTGGGTGGTAGAGACTCCATCTCAAAAAAAAAAAAAAAAAAAAAAAAATGGAAAGAAAGGAAATGAGCAAGCCCAGGCTATCTGTCTCCAAGGCATATGTAGGTTCTCCTGATTCCCACAGAAAGAATCCGCTTCAGAGAGGCAGGGAGCAGCAAGTTATGGGGCACCCACTTGTTCTAGGCATTATGATCATGAGAGTGAGATTATTATTCCCCTTGTGCTGATAAGAAAACTGAAGCAGAAAGAGGTTAAGTTACTTGCCCAAAGCGACTTGGCCATATTTGCACCCAGTTTAGATTCTGCCTTTTCCACATCTCCCCACACCCGAGTGGCATTTAAACTCAACAGATGCTTCCCTAGGCCAAGGAGAAAGCCACACAAAGATCAAAAGCACCTTGATCTGTGACCACACAAACTCTTTCCTGCTGATACCCCACCGCCCATGTATGCACACACATGACCCTACATGAAGTCAAACATCTCCAGGTAGGGGAAGACACCAGAGACCTCCTCCAGCTGTGCTCAGAGTTGATCAGACACCTTGGGTTGAGCTTCATACGTCACCATGGTGGCTGCCTGGCTTGATTTGTCAGACAGTTCCCCATAAACACTCACAGACAGCAAGACAAGGCATCCCAGTGTTTCCAGCCGGCCTCTCCAGAGGGCTCTCTGCCCCTGGGCCCTCACCGTGCGTTCCTCTCAAAACCCCACTCAGCTCTTCCTGCCTTCGCCATTTCTTATGATGGACGAAACAGACCACAAGTGAATCCCAGAAGCTGAAGTCAACCTCTCATTCAGGAAATGGTTACACCCAACCTAGAACTCAACATGGGTACTAGGACCTCAGAAATGAAAAAGACACAGGCCCCTGTGCCTCAGTTCCTCTCTACGAAAGCAGGGCCAGATGCAGTGGCTCACACTTTAATCCCAGTGCTTTGGGAGGCTGAGGCAGGAGAATCACTTGAGTCCAGGAGTTCAAAACCAGCCTGGGAAACATAGTGAAACCCCATCTCTACTAAAAATACAAAAAGTAGCCAGGTGTGGTGGCACACGCCTGTAGTCCCAGCTATTTGGGAGGCTGAGGCATGTGAATTGCTTGAGCCTGGGAGGCAGAGGTTGTAGCAGCCAAGATCGTACCACTGCACTCCAGCCTGGGTGAGAGTGAGACCCTGTCTCAAAAGTAATAATAATAACAATTCAGGCAAAACTCCAGAACAGTCCAGAATTCACCTTGAAAAATCCTTTATTTCATCGATAAAGGAAGCATGGTTCTATGACTATAACTACCTCTGCAGCCAGGTATTTTCTTCAGCATCAAAACAGAATGTCAATCCTTCAGTTAAACAACCTAAAAAATACCTATTGGAGGGTTGTTTGGTTTGATTGCTTGGCTGGGTGATGATATATTAGCCAAGTGTGCATGGTTTAATCCCCACTAAGTTAAATGGGCATGTGATGTGACTCCACCACACGGTGCAGAAATGCTGTACTCACTCTCCAGAGGAATTACAGTACCAGCTGACACTTAACTGCAGCCACTATCACTTGTCAAGCGCTATTCTGTGTGTTTTACATAGATGTGTGAAAGAATTTAATCCTGTCAATAGCCCTCAGAGGTCGGTATTGTTATCACCCTTATCTTACAAATGGGGAAGCCGAGGCACAGAATTTCAGGCACTTGCCTGCCATGACCCTGCTAGATCCGACCCCAGACCTTCTGGCTCCAGAGTCTGTGCTCTCAGTGGCTATGCCATGCCATCTCTCCAAGGGTCCCAAAGTGAAGGGTGATTATGACTCCACTGCCCTTCCTCCATGCCCCCAGGCAAGTTCTCTACGATCCAGCTGCTCCAAAGAGCCTGTTGGTCCCGGGGAAGAAACAGTCTCATTGAATCCTCTCTGAAAGCTAATTCGGCCATTTACTCTCAATTTGTAGCGGATGCTGTCGTCTCTCAGATTTCAAAGAAGATGAATGCATGGGTCGAATTGGATTAAAAAGTTTAATTGAATAAGACAGAACCAGACAGCTTGATGGAAGACTTTGATCCGATAAAGGGAGAGGAGAAAGGCATGCTCCTAATGTCGAGGTGTGATGGGGAGCTGTCTGGACCTCGTCTAGCCTCTTCTCATCTGCAGGAAAATCAGTTATGCCAATTATGGGTGAGACTGCCCTGGGGTGGTGTAGGGAAGACTGTTCTGAGGCATTTTCCAGATCATCATGTCCCGAAACAGGCTGGCAACTTGCCTACCTTCCTGCTTCATCTCTGTCTCCTGACGAACCCAATTCTGAGCCTCTGAAGCTAAGGGATCTTGCCTTAGACCTCACAAAACCCCGGTATCCTGGCCATAACAGGAACCCTACAAAAGAGATCTGAAAGAGACACAGAGATTGAGAAAGAGACGCACACACCACCCATTAAACCAATGACCCTCAGGGAGGTCCACCCCACAGACTTGCTTAACAAACAGTGTTTTGTTGGTTTCCTAACTAGGAGATTTCTCTTTGTAAAATCCGTATTTGCCACTTCTCTTTAAATCTTGCTATTCAAAATGAGGTCCACAGACCAGTAGCACTGGTGGCAATTGGGGGCTTGTCCAAAATGCAAGAACCTTGGGGCTCACCCCAGATGTTCTGAACCACCATTTGCATTTTAACATTACAGTTCGAAGGGTTTGCTTTAAAGCAGTGGTTCTCATCCACTGTGTGCATATCAAAACCACATGAAGAGCTTCTAAAAATCCAGGTGCTGCTGTTTACAATAGCAAAGACCTGGAACCAACCCAAATGCCCATCGATGATAGACTGGACAAGGAAAATGTGGCACATATACACCATGGAATACTATGCAGCCGTAAAAAACAATGAGTTCGTATCCTTTGTAGGGACATGGATGAATCTGGAAACCATCACTCTCAGCAAACTGACACCAGAACAGAAAATCAGACACAGAATGTTCTCACTCATAGGCGGATGTTGAACAATGAACACATGGACACAGGGAGGGGAGCATCACACACTGGGGTCTGTTGGGAGGGAATAGGGGAGGGACAGCGGTGGGTAGGGATGTTGGGGAGGGATAACATGAGAAGAAATGCCAGATGTAGTTGACGGGGTATGGAGGCAGCAAACCACATTGCCATGTATGCACCTATGCAACAATCCTGCATAATCTGCACATGTACCCCAGAACCTAAAGTACAATAAAAGATACTTAAAAAAAAATCCAGATGCTGACGCCACATGCCATCCTCGAATTCAGAACCTCTGGGGCTGGAACTCAGACTCCCAGGTTATTCCAATGGGAGGCCAATGTCAAAAGTCAAGATTAAAATTAGAAAATCTAGGCCAAGTGTGGTGGCTCATGCCTGTAGTCCCAGGAGTTTGGGAGGCTGAGGTAGGAGGATCACTTGAGTCCAGGAGTTTCAGATAAGCCTGGGAAACACAGTGAGACCCTCACCTCTACAAAAAAAAAAAAAAAAAATTAATGAAAAAAATTAGCCTGGTATGGTGATGCACACTTGTGTTATTAGCCACTCTAGAGGCTGATGTGGGAGGATCATTTGAGCCCAGGAGGTCAAGGCTGCAGTGAGCCAAGATGGTGCCACTGTGCTCCAACATGGGCAACAGAGAAAGACACTGTTTCAAAAAAAATTATATAAAAGGAGAACTGTGTCGGATTTCTGATCTCCAGAACTGTCAGATAACACATTTGTGTTTTTATTTAATCCACTGAATTTGTGGTCCTTGTCACAGCAGCCATAGGAAATTAACGCAGCATGATTTGGAGGCTGAAGGAAACACTACAAAACAAACTCTTCTCCCAGAAGGATGAAAAAAGTTGAAATATTCAACCCAGAAAGATATTCTAAATCTTCGTCTAGCTAGTGATTACACAGGTATATATATATATATATATAGATGTATTATTATATATCAATTTAAAAGTTTAAAAGGTATGGTGAACCGAGGTGTACACATATGTAGATTTTCTTTACTATAGATGTATTATTACAAATCAATTCAAAATTTAAAAAGCCATTATGGACCAGGGTGGCTCAGTCCTGTAACCCCAGAACTTTGGAAGGCTGAGGCGGGCAGATGACTTGAGGTCAGGAGTTCAAGACCAGCCTGGCCAACATGGTGAAACCCCATCTCTACTAATAATATAAAAATTAGCCAGGTGTGGTGGCACACACCTGTAGTCCCAGCTACTCAGGAGGCTGAGGCAGGAGAATCGCTTGAACCCGGGAGATGGAGGTTGCAGTGAGTGGAGATTGTGCCACCGCACTCCAGCCTGGGCGACAGAGCAAGACTCAGTCAAATGGTGATTATTAAAAATTCAGGAAACAATAAATGCTGGTGAGGCTGTTGAGAAAGAGGAACACTTTTACACTGTTGGTGGGAATGTAAATTAGTTCATCATTGTGGAAGACAGTGTGGTGACTCCTCAAGGATCTAGAACTAGAAATTTCATTTGACCCAGCAATCCCATTATTGGGTATATACCAAAGGATTATAAATTATTCTGCTATAAAGATGCATGCACATGTATATTTACGATAGCAAAGACTTGGAACCAACCCAAATGCCCATCAATGATAGACTGGATAAAGAAAATGTGGCACATATACACCATGGAATACTACACAACCATAAAAGCCAATGAGATTATGTCCTTTGCAGGGACATGGATGAAGCTGGAAACCATCATTCTCAGCAAACTAACACAGGAACAGAAAACCAAACACCGCATGTTTTCACTCATAAGTGGGAGTTGAACAATGAGAACGCATGGACACAGGGAGGGGAGCATCACACACCAGGGCCTGTTAGGGATTAGGGGGCAAGGAGAGAGACAGCATTAGGACAAATACCTAATGCATGCAGGACTTAACTTAGATGACGGGTTGATGGGTGCAGCAAACCACCATGGCACGTGTATACCTACATAACCTGCACTTTCTGCACATGTATCCCGGAGCTTAAAGTAAAATTTAAGAAAAAAAAAAAAAGTCATTATCGGCTGGGTGTAGTGGCTCAAGCCTATAATTCCAGCACTTTGGGAGGCCAAGGCGGGCAGATCACTTGAGATCAGGAGTTTGTGACCAGCCAGCCTAGCCAACATGGTGAAACCCCATCTCTACTAAAAATACTAAATTAACCAGGCATGGTGATGCATGCCTGAAATTTCAGCTACTCGGGAAGCTGAGGCAGGAGAATTGCTTGAACCGAGGAGGCGAAGGTTGTAGTGAGTCCAGATCATGCCACTGCACTCCAGCCTAGGTGACAGAGTGAGATTCCATCTCAAAAAATAATAATAATAATAATGCCATTATGAATATCCTGATTATACGTTTTCAGACAACCCTCCCCAAATGTTCAGCCAAGTACAAGTGGGCAAGGTGCTGTTTACAACAGAGGGTGGCCAAGTTCATCAGGCGGTACAGGCTTAGGGCAGAAGCCAGCCTCCACCCTCCAGTTCCCCCTTCCGTATGCCTTTCATTTCTTGCTTTCCTGCAACCACTTCTAACATATTTTCTCAACTATGTTTCCCCTATTACCTAGGCTGACTATACAATTTTATTTGCCCAGCAAAATCTTTATTTGCACCTGTTGTCCCAGTGTAACTATTAACAGTGTGTCCTGGTTTGAATAATAAATTATGCAACCACCTACCTTGAACAAATTATTATTTAAAAAGTGGCATTTGGGGAGAATGTACCCTGAGGAAGAAATAAATGCCCCTACTACACCACGCTCAACTCCTGAGTTGTAGCAAAACAAACAGAAGCAAGAAATCCCACACTCTCTGGGTCTCACCACACTCACCCACTCTATCCCACTGACTGCAATGGCCTCATCAGCACAGAGATGATAAGCTCAGAACAGCCAGGCATGTGGATCTATAAAACCTCACTCACGTCCTGCTCCGGGCACAAACCAAACTGCCCACTCCATCCTCCCTGGGCAAAACCTGTGTGCTTAAAAGCATCACGTGAGACCCATTCGAAGTAATTAACAACCTGTTCAGGCCATAAACCAGCCCCACCTTCAGGAACTTACCCCAACCTTGGGTCTTAGATGAAAGGCAGACAAATTTGGTCTCCAATTATCTTTGGGTTGAACTTTTTTCTCCAAGTGGCTGACTGATATCCTGCCTCTTCAGGGATTGAAAACACAATCTATTTTGTTTTCATCAACTCTCATCCACGTGAAAGTCACCTTGTGGGAATGGTCTGGTGAATTTGTCCCAGGGCTGCCCAACCAGGGCTGGTTTCCAAGTGGTGAGAGGGTCATTAGATTCTGGTCTGTGGCTCAACCGCCTACTGAGGTTGGAGACACACAATAGCATCTCCACTTGGCTCAGCTGACAGTCAGCATCAACAACCAAGCTTATGGGTGGAGGAGTCTTCGGATGATTCCAGTCTCCAGCCTTCAAATCTTCCAGCCAAGGAACTAGACATCATAAAACAGAGATAATCCATTTCATCATGCCCTGTCTGAAGTACTGATCTGCAGAAACTGTGACAGATAATAAAATATTATCATTATTTAAGCCACCTTATTCTGGGATAATTTGTTATGCTGCAGTTGATAACTAATACACAAAGAATGTAATGATGCCATCTCATGCAGCATCTAGATACATTTACAGAAAGACTGTGATGAGTACTGTTTGATGTATGTAACCATCTCTGAACCAATCACTGGATCCAGGAGAAGTCTATGCTATGATTTGCCCAGCCAATGGCCAAAGTGAAACACCATAATTGACAACTTCAGCTACAAGGGAAAGAGAGGGAAAGGGGTTCTCCCAAGAGGACAATGCTGGCAGACAAAAATGATGTCAAGTACAATGACCTAATCTTTTGGCCATCTCATGCTCCTGTCTTTCCTGCTCCTAGGAGCTGTGGTAATGTCTTCTGCTGATGCCAAGACTGTTAACCCATTAGGATTGAAGATATATCCACTGATGATTCCCATAGATAGCTGTGCTAGAACTTCTGACACCAAGGCCAGTCTCCCATGGAAGCTGGAACTTTCAACCCACTGATGCTTTGAGCTACATTGTTACTTTTCTTTTAAGATTATTTTACTTTACTCTATTTTACCCCTGGCCTTAAAAATCAAGTATCATTCTCAATGAGATACATGACAGATGCTGGGCTGTACCACCAAATCACTTAACTTCTGCTCCAGTTATGGTGTTTGAACAAAACACATGCTCCCCAGTGCCCCCGTCCTCAGATGGGTTGCGGTGGCTCACGACTGTAATCCCAACACTTTGGGGCAAGATGGGAGGATTACTTGAGGGCAGGAGTTTGAGGCCAGCCTTGGCAGCATAGCAAGACCCTGTCTCAACAGAAATTTTAAAAATTAGCCAGGAATGGTGGCATGTGCCTGTAGTGCCAGCTACTTGGGAGGCTGAGGCAGGGGGATCATGTGAACCCAGGAGTTAGAGGCTGCAATGAGCTATGATCACATCACTGCACTTCAGTCTAGGCAACAGAGCAAGACCCTGTCTCTAAAGAAAACAAAAAGTGGTCTCAACCTTGGATGCTCCTTACAATTACTGGAGGAGACTTTAGAAGCAATCTAATCAAGGCCCCACCAAAGCCAATCACATTAAAGTTTTGAGGGATGAGGCCTGAGCACTTGTATTTTTTAAAGCCTTCACATAAGATTCCAAAATTACAGCCAGCGTTGAAACAGCTGGTTTGGTGAGGTCTGCCCCTGAATCAATTAACACTCCCCAAAGGTTCTGAGGCCATCCTCATGGCCATCACAGTTCCTTCTCTGTCTTCACCAACAGCAAATTTTATCAGTTCTACTGATATAGTTAAGCTCTGTGTCCCCACCCAAATCTCATCTTGATGGGAATCCCCATAATCCCCATGTGTCAAGGAAGAGACCAGGTGGAGGTAATTGCATCATGGGGGTGGATCCCCCATGCTGTTCTTGAGATATAGAGTGAGTTCTCACGAGATCTTATGGTTTTATAAGGGGCTTTTCTCCTTCCTGCCACTTTGTGAAGAAGGGTGAAGAAGGTGCCTTGCTTCCCCTTCCTCTTTCACCATGATTGTAAGTTTCCTAAGGCCTCCCCAGCCATGCTGAACTATGATTCAATTAAACTTCTTTCCTTTATAAATTACCCAGTCTTAGGCAGTTCTTTATAGCAGTATGAAAACAGAATAATATATCTACCTACTAAACATCTCGGGTATCTCTCCACTTCAATCAGCTTCATTGCCATAGCTCAGCATAAACCACCATCATAACATCACTTGCCCAGCTACAGTGAAGACCTCCCATTGTTTCCCACACCCTGCTCCTCCTTCCATTTCTGCCTCTGCAAGGTATCTCCGTAACAGCTGGAGAGTGATCCTTTTAAACCCTAAGCTGGGCAATGCCATGCCCTTGCTTAAAAAATATTATAACTTCCCAGTGGACTAAAAATTCAACTCCTTGGCAAGACCTTCAAGGGTCTACATGATCTAATCTCTGCCTCCTCTGCAGCCTCACTGGCTCACCTTCCCCCTTGATTACTGTGCTCCAGTCATCATAGACCAGCCCTACCCAATAGAACTCAATGAAGCTGGAAGCATTCTTGATCTGCACTTCCAACAAGATACCCTTTAGACACATGTGATGTGCCCATGGAGCACTTGAAATGCATGTAATGCAAGTAAGAAACAGGATCTTTAATTTTACATAATTTCTCATTTAAACTTAAACAGCCACAAGTGGCTTGTGGCTACCACATTGGGCAATTCAGTGCCTAGATTTAAAGTGCACCACATTCATTACTTCCTCAGGGTTTTAGAACAGTTTTCTCTGCTTGGAACTGGGCACGAAAAAAAGGTGGTTTCCCAAGGAAAATGAGGGGGAAAATTCTCATAAGAGATGGTAGACAGGCAAAAGCCACAGGTGTCCACATCAAGAACAGGGAAATTGGGGCTCTCTCTGACACCAAATGATAGGACAAGGTGAAGGGAACCCAAAAATGTCAAGCCCTAGTTAGGGTGGTGCTTAAATGTGACTGCTCTGCAGTGTGAGAGGAAAAAACAAGCTGTAGATAAATACAAACTGTCTTACTCCATTTAGTGTTGCTATCACAGAATACCTGAGACTGAGTAATTTATAAAGAGGTTTATTATTATTTTTTTAATGGTGCTCACTTCTTTTCCTTTAATTGCATTTTAGGTTTTGGGGTACATGTGAAAAACATGCAAGATTGTTGCATAGGTGCACACATGGCAGTGTGATTTGCTGCCTTCCTCCCCATCACCTATATCTGGCATTTCTCCCCATGCTATCTCTCCCCAACTCCCCACCCCCCAGCGTCCTTCCCCTATTTCCCCCCAACAGACACCAGTGTGTGATGCTCCCCTCTCTGTGTCCATGTGTTCTCATTGTTCAACACCCACCTATGAGTGAGAACATGCGGTGTTTGATTTTCTGTTCTTGTGTCAGTTTGCTGAGAATGATGATTTCCAGGTTCATCCATGTTCCTACAAAGGAAACGAACTCAATTGTTTTTGACGGCTGCATAATATTCCATGGTGTATATGTGCCATATTTTCCCTGCCTAGTCTATCATCGATGAGCATTTGGGTTGGTTCCAGGTCTTTGCTATTGTAAACAGTGCTGCAATGGACATTTGTGTGCATGTGTCCTTATAGTAGAACAATTTATAATCCTTTGGATATATACCCAGTAATGGGATTGCTGGGTCAAATGGAATTTCTATTTCTAGGTCATTGAGGAATCACCACACTGTCTTCCACAATGGTTGAACTAATTACAACTCCCACCACCTGAGCAAAAGTGTTCCTATTTCTCCACATCCTCTCCAGCATCTGTTAACTCTGGATTTTTTAATGATCACCATTCTAACTGGCGTGAGATGGTATCTCAATGTAGTTTTGATTTGCCTTTCTCTAATGACCAGTGATGATGAGCATTTTTTTCATACGTTTGTTGGCCTCATGTATGTCTTCTTTTGTAAAGTGTCTGTTCATATCCTTTGCCCACTTTTGAATGGGCTTATTTGTTTTTTTCTTGTAAATCTGTTTTAGTTCTTTGTAGATTCTGGATATCAGCCCTTTGTCAGATGGGTAGACTGCAAGAATCTTTTCCCGTTCTACTGGTTGCCAATTCACTCTAATGACTGTTTTTTCTGCCGTGCAGAAGCTGTGGAGCTTAATTAGGTCACATTTGTCTATTTTGGCTTTTGTTGCCAATGCTTTTGGTGTCTTGGTCACAAAGTGCTTGCCTACGCCTATGTCCTGAATGGTTTTCCCTAGATTTTCTTCTAGGGTTTTTATTCTGTTAGGTCTTATGTTTAAGTCTTTAATCCACCTGGGGTTAATTTTAGTGTAAGGGGTCAGGAAGGGGTCCAGTTTCTGCTTTCTGCACATGGCTAGCCAGGTTTCCCAACACCATTTATTAAACAGGAAATCCTTTCCCCATTGTTTGTTTTTGTCAGGTTTGTCAAAGATCGGATGGTTGTAGATGTGTTGTGTTGTCTCCAAGGCCTCTGTTCTGTTCCATTGGTCTTTATCTCTGTTTGGTACCAGTACCATGCTCTTTTGATTACTGTAGCCTTATAGTATAGTTTAAAGTCTGGTAGTGTGATGCCTCCTGCTTTGTTCTTTTTGCTTAGCGTTGACTAAAGACGACTATCATGTCATCTACAAATAGAGACAATTTGACTTCCTCCTTTCCTATTTGAATACACTTTATTTCTTTTCCCTGCCTGATTGCTCTGGCTGGAACTTCCAATACTACATTAAATAGTAGTGGTGAGAGAAGGCATCCTTGTCTAGTGCCAGATTTCAAAGGGAATGCTTCCAGTTTTTGCCCATTCAGTATGATATTGGCTGTTGGTTTGTCATAAATAGCTTTTATTATTTTGAGATACATTCCGTCAATATCTAGTTTATTGAGGGTTTTTAGCACAAAGGGCTGTTGAATTTTGTCAAAGGCCTTCTCTGCATCAATTGAGATAATCATGTGGTTTTTGTCTTTGGTTCTGTTTATGTGGTGAATTATGTTTATAGACTTGCGTATGTTGAACCAGTCTTGCATCCCCAGGATGAAGCCTACTTGATCATGGTGGATAAGCTTTTTGATGTGCTGTTGCAATCGGTTTGCCAGTATTTTAATGAAGATTTTTTGCATCTATGTTCATCATGAATATTGGCCTGAAGTTTTCTTTTCTTGTTGAGTCCCTGCCAGGTTTTGGTATTAGGATGATGTTGGTCTCATGAAATGATTTGGGAAGGATTCCCTCTTTTTGGATTGTTTGGAATAGTTTCAGAAGGAATGGTACCGGCTCCTCTTTGTATGTCTGGTAGTATTTGGCTGTGAACCCATCTGGACCTGGGCTTTTTTTTTGGGTGGTAGGCAACTAATTGCTGCCTCACCTTCAGACCCTGTTATTGGCCTATTCAGGGTTTCAAATTCTTCCTGGTTTAGGCCTGGGAGGATGCAAGTGTCCAGGAATTTATCCATTTCTTCCAGGTTTACTAGTTTATGTGCATAGAGTTGTTTGTAATAATCTCTGATGATGATTTGTATTTCTGTGGACTCTGTGGTGATATCCCCTTTATTGTTTTTTATTGCCTCTATTTGATTATTCTCTCTTCTCTTTTTTATTAATCTGGCTAGTGGTCTGTCTATTTTGTGATCTTTTCGAAAAACCAGCTCCTGGATTTATTGATTTTTTGAAGGGTTTTTTGTGTCTCTGTCTCCTTCAGTTCTGCTCTGATCTTAGTTATTTCTTGTTTTCTGCTAAGTTTTGAGTTTTTTTTGATCTTGCTCCTCTAGCTCTTTCAATTTTGGTGATAGGGTATTGATTTTAGATCTCTCCTTGATTCTCATGTGGGCATTTATTGCTATATATTTTCTTCCAGATACTGCCTTAAATGTGTCCCAGAGATTCTTGTATGTTGTGTCTTCGTTCTCATTGGTTTCGAAGAACATCTTTATTCCTGCCTTCATTTCATTGTTTATCCAGTCAACATTCAAGAGCCAGTTGTTCAGTTTCCATCAAGCTGTGTGGTTCTGAGTTAGTTTCTGAATTCTGAGTTCTAACATGATTGCACTGTGGTCTGAGAGACTGTTTGTTATGATTTCCATTGTTTTCCATTTGCTGAGGAGTGATTTACTTCCACTTATGTGGTCAATTTTAGAGTAGGTGTGATGTGGTGCTGAGAAGAATGTATATTCTGTGGATTTGGGGTGGAGAGTTCTATAAATGTCTGTTAGGTTTGCTTGGTCCAGGTCTGAGTTCAAGTCCTGGATATCCTTGTTAATTTTCTGTCTCTTTGATCTGTCTAATATTGACAATGGGGTGTTAAAGTCTCCAACTATTATTGTGTGGGAGTCTAAGTCTCTTTGTAAGTCATTAAGAACTTGCCTTATGTATCCGGGTGATCCTGTATTGGGTGCGTATATATTTAGGATCATTAGCTCTTCTTGTTGCATTGATCCTTTTACCATTATGTAGTGTCCTTCTTTGTCTCTTTTGATCTTTGTTGGTTTAAAGTCTATTTTATCAGAGCTGAGAATTGCAACTCCTGCTTTTTTTTTTGCTCTCCATTTGCTCAGTAAATCTTCCTCCATCCCTTTATTCTGAGCCTTTGTGTATCCTTGCATGTGAGATGGGTTTCCTGGATACAGCACACTGATGGGTTTTGGCTTTTTTATCCAATTTGCCAGTCTGTGTCTTTTGATTGGGGCATTTAACCCATTTACATTTAGGGTTAATATTGTTATGTGTGAATTTGACCCTGCCATTTTGATGCTAGCTGGCTATTTTGCCCATTAGCTGGTGCAGTTTCTTCATTGTGTTGATGCTCTTTACCATTTGGTATGTTTTTGGAATGGCTGGTACTGGTTGTTCCTTTCTGTGTTTTGTGCCTCTTTCAGGAGCTCTCATAAAGCAGGCCTGGTGGTAATGAAATCTCTGAGAACTTGCTTGTTTGTAAAGGATTTTATTTTTCCATCACTTATGAAGCTTAGTTTGGCTGGATATGAAATTCTGGGTTGAAAGTTCTTTTCTTTAAGGATGTTGAATATTGGCCCCCACTCTCTTCTGGCTTGTAGGGTTTCTGCTGAGAGATCTGCTGTGAGTCTGATGGGCTTCCCTTTGTGGGTAACCTGACCTTTCTCTCTGGCTGCCCTTAGCATTTTCTCCTTCATTTCAACCCTGGTGCATCTGATGATTATGTGCCTTGGGGTTGCTCTTCTTGAGGAATATCTTTGTGGTGTTCTCTGTATTTCCTGGGCTTGAATATGGGCCTGCCTTGCTAGGTTGGGGAAGTTTTCCTGGATAATATCCTGAGGAGTATTTTCCAGCTTGGATTCATTCTCTCTGTCACCTTCAGGTACACCTATCAAATGTAGATTAGGTCTTTTCACATAGTCCCATATTTCTTGGAGATGAGGTTTTGTTCATTCCTTTTTACCCTTTTTTCTCTAATCTTGCCTTATCGTTTTATTTCATTGAGTTGATCTTTGACTTCTGATATCCTTTCTTCTGCTTGGTCAATTCAGCTGTTGAAACTTGTGTATGCTTTGCGAATTTCTTGTGTTGTGTTTTTCAGCTCCATCAGTTCACTTATATTCTTCTCTAAGTTGTTTATTCTCGTTAGCATTTCATCAAATCTTTTTTCAAAGTTCTTAGTTTCTTTGCATTGGGTTAGAACATGTTCTTTTAGCTCAAAGAAGTTTCTTATTACCCACTTTCTGAAGCCTGATTCTGTCAATTCATCACACTCATTCTCCATCCAGCCTTGTTCCCTTGCTGGTGAGGAGTTATGATCCCTTGCAGGAGGAGAGGCGTTCTGGTTTCTGGTGTTTTCATTCTTTTTATGCTGGTTTCTTCCCATCTTTGTGGATTTATTCACCTGTCATCTTTGTAGTTGTTGATTTTCAGATTGGGTCTCTGAGTGGACATCCAGTTTGTTGATGATGAAGTTATTTCTTTCTGTTTCTTAGTTTTCCTTGTAACAGTCTGGCCCCTCTGCTATAGGATTGCTGAGGTCCACTCCAGCCCCTGCTTGCCTGGGGATTGCCTGCAGTGGCTGCAGAACAGTAAGGGTTGCTGCCAGTTTCTTCTTCTGCTATCTTTGTCCCAGAAGGATACCCGCCAGATGTCAGTCTGAGCTCTCCTTTATGAGGTGACTTTTTGGATATATGGGGGTCAGGGAGCTGCTTGAGGAGACAGTCTGTCCTTTATAGCAGCTCAAGTGCTGAGCTGTGAGCTCCGTTGTTGATTCAGAGCTGCTGGGCGGGTACGTTTAGATCTGCTGCATCAGAACTCATAAACCTCTTTATTTTCCCAGGTGCTCTGTCCCAGGGAGTTAGGGCTTTATTTATGAGTTTCTGTTGTGCTGCTGCCTTTTTTCAGGGCTGCCCTACCTAGTGAGGAGGCAGCCTAGTCACTGTCTGCCTGCAGAGGCTTTGCTAGCTGCTATGGGCTCTGCCAAGCTGCCATGTGAACTTCCCTGCAGTCCTGTTTATACAGGTGTGGTTAGAGCTGCCTCAGCAATGGCGACCCACCTCTATAATGGCAGACTCTCTCTGTAATGGTGGGCTGCCTCAGAAATGGGTGGCTGCCTCAGCAATGACAAACTACCTCCGTAGTGGTGGACTGCCTCAGTAATGGCAGATGCCCCTCCCCCACAGAACTGGACCATCCTAGGTTCAGCTGTGCTTGCTGTGAAACTCTCAATCCAGAGCATTTCTGATTGCTGTTTTTTTGTGGGGTTGGGACCAGCCAAGCCTGATCACCTGGCTCCCTGCCTCAGAGCCCCCCTTTTTTTTTTTTAGTTGAACGGTGGACTCTGTCTCCCAGGTGTTCCAGTCGCCTATTGAAAAGGCACTGGGATCTGTGTGGTTTCCCATGCGGCGACCCACTGCACCAGCTGAAGCAGCCACGCTGAGATTCATGGTGCTTTTTTGTCCAGGAATCTCGTGGCCTGGCTCCCTGTTTCAGTCCCCTTTTTAATCAGTTGAATGGGCGACTCTGTCTCCCAGGAGCTCCAATCGCCAGCTAAAATGGCACCCGAATCTGTGTATTTTGTATGGAGAACCGCCACACCAGGGCGCCAGCGAAACAGCTGCGCTGGCCAACAGCCACACTGGCCAAAACAGCTGGGCTGGCAACCCATGAGGCTCCTCTGCCTGGGAATCTCCTGGTGTGTGGACAATAAAAATCCATCTGGAAATGCAGCGTCCACTCACCCTCCATGCTTTCGCTGGGAGCTGCAATCCTGAGCTGCTCCTAATCGGCCATCTTAGATCCCTCTTCTAAACAGGTTTATTTAGCTCATAGTTCTGCAGGCTGGAAAGTTCAAGGAGCATGGTACCAGCATCTGCTTGGCTTCTGGTGAGGGCCTTACGCTGCTTTCTCTTGTGGCAGAAAGTGGAAAGAGAGTGGTTGTATGCAAAGAGGTCACATGGCAAGAAAGGAAACGAGAGAAACAAAGGAAGCCAAACTCTTTTAGTCACATGCTGTCATAGAGACTAATACATTCCCCCAATGTAAGAACTCACTCACCCCTGAGGGAGACATACATCTATTCATAAAGAATCCACCCATTCCCATGACCCAGGCAACTCCCACTGAGTCCCACCTCCTAACACTGCCACACTGGGGATCGAATTTAAACATGAATAGACCACATCCAAACACAAACAATTTGAATCCATTGACCTGAAATCAGGATTCCATAAAACTAAGGGTTACATGGTTTACAGCTACAAACATATTAGGCAAAACTAAAGAAAAGCAACAGAATAAAAACCACAAAATTCATAATAGTAGTGACTTCTAAGGGAAGAGGGACAGACGTGAGAGAGGCAATGTGTCCACCCTGAGCAAAGGCAATGTGGGGATTTTTATTATAGAGAATTTAAAAATAAGAAAGCAAATTAAAATTCATTTGGTCTGTTTTTTACTTTTGCTTTTATGATGCTCCAGCAATTTCAGTAATTTCAGTA
The DNA here is from genome assembly GCF_009761245.1 of Sapajus apella. NCBI lineage: Eukaryota > Metazoa > Chordata > Mammalia > Primates > Cebidae > Sapajus > Sapajus apella. The sequence goes on along the minus strand of NW_022436991.1, from coordinate 7,096,675 downwards.
ATTTATCAGTAATAAAATATCTCTCCCCTAAAAAAATTGTTGAAGTTCCAAAAATTGCTTTAATTACTATTGAGATATAGATATAGGCACATACAGGTATACACATAAGCTTCAAATTTCCACATTCTGTTCCTTATCCTTTGTGCCAGTTAGCAATTTCTTTTTTGTCTCATCTCCAAATGTACTCCTCCACTCAGCTTTGTGATATTGGAGCTGAACCCTGTAAACATTTCTCCTGTGCCAGCTGGCATAATGATAGGTGATGTCAGTAGAGGGCGCTGGAGGGAGCTTGCAAAAGGAAGGGGCTGCTCTTCCTGGTTCCAGTCCTTTTTTCTTGCTCCTTAGGCATGGCAGCCAGTAAATTGTTTCTTAAAAAATTTCACCAGCATCCCAGTTAGAGGTTTCCTAGCAAGTTTTGCCAACATCCCGGTGGTTTACTTTCTACTCACCAGCCCTCACTTGGAGAGAAGTGAACTACATCCCTCTCCCACAGGGCCTAAATCTAAAACGGCCCCCAACAACACTCCCTGATGTACATGCTCTACGTAACCAGAACTCAGAATGTGATCAGTTATAATCCTGTGATTAGATTATGTTTTATGGCACAGTTGACGTTAAGAGATCTTATCTGGGTGAGTCTGACCTAATCACCTGAGTCCTTTAAATCTAGGACCAGACAACGGAGACAGAGAAAGGTAGAGATTCAAAACAGGTAGACTTGACTTGCCATTGCTGCCTTGAAGATAGGGAAACTTATGGTAAGGAATGTGGGTGGCAGCTGGAAGCTGAGAGCAGCCCCCAGCTGTCAGCCAGCAAGGAAATGGAGACCTCAGTCCTATAATCACAAGGAATTAAGTCCTGCCAACAACAAGAATGAACATGGAAGCAGATATATCTCCAGAGACTCCAAATGAGAACTCAGTCTGACTGACACTTTGCTTTTAGTCCTATCATGTTCTGAGCTGACCTACAGAACTGTGAGCTAACAAATAGGTGGGGTTTTTACATTTTTCTTTATTGTGGTAAAATATACCTAACATAAAATTTATCAGTTTAGCCATTTTTAAGTGTAAAGTTCAGTGTCATCAATTACATTCACCACTATCCATCTCTGGGACTCCTTCACTATTCCAAACTGAAACTCTGTCCCCATTAAACAATATTTCCCCATTTCCCCCTCTCCCCAGCTCCTGACAACCACCATTCTACTCTCTGTCTCTGTGAATTTGACTTCTCAAGGTACCTCATATAAGTGGCATCCTACAGCATTTCTCTTTTCGCATACGGTTTATTTTACTTCACATGTTTTCAGGGTGAGTCCATGTTGTAGTATGTGTCAGAATTCTTTTTTCCTTTTTAAGGCTTAATTAATGTTCTCTTGTATCTATACACATTTTGTTTATATGTACATCTATCAGTGAACATTTGGGTCACTTCCACCTGTTGGCTATTGTAAGTAATACTATTTAAATGTGGCCATAATACAGACATCTGTTTCAGTCCTTGCTTTGAATTCTTTTGGGCATACACCCAGAACTGGAATTACTGGGTTGTATGTTTCTTTTATTTTATTTTTTAGGAGCTGAATAGGTGTTGGTTTAAACTCCTAAATCTGTGCTAATTTGTTACTCAGCAATAAGAAAACCAAACCACTTCAGTACTCTCAGTCCTAGAGGTAGTGCTTTGTATATCCGCTATTCCCATATTACTTATTTTACTTTACCTCTGTTAGCAAATCCCCTCTACTAGTTAATTATCTTTTATGAAATTTTCCCTATTCAAATTACTGGCATAATTTGTGTCTCCTGAGTAGTCTCTAACTGATACAGTCTTTAATAAACATTGTGTTCTACATGGAAGTTAATTTAGAGAACTGGTTACACAGTCAGCCCGTGACATACACCACTACCTCAGCAACATCCACTCATTTTCAATTGTAAGTTTACAACAGTTTTCATTTGTTTGGGTGTTTTGGGGTGTAATTGTAAGATTTAACCTCTGATTTTAAATATTCCTATGTTTAAATAGTATATTGAAAATAAGGATATCACAGTATTCTAAAGAAAAGAAAAGAGATTTTGTCATACAGTGAGTAAAATTAAAGTTTCATCTGGATTTCAAAAGAAAAAATAGAGATAGACTGAGTTTTATCACTTCCACCTTTCTATTAGATTACTTGGAATTTTTATTTGTGTTTAAAATTTAAACAATGAAATGGCATAAACTACAAAATGCAGTTATTTTTTAGTAAGTCTAAATTTGAGTCACATATTAATATTTTATTAAATTTGAATAATATAGTAATTCATACTCCATACTTCTAAAGAGTAATTCATACTTCTTTTTAAATCAATTGTTCATTTTAGATGAGTATAAATTAACAAAATAATGAGTATTACTGATTATTCATGATCCTTACTATAAATAATTTGGTCACATAAAGAAGGGAGGTGTTAAAAAATCATCTACCCCGAGTTTCAACTTACTACTAGGGGTAGGGACACCCAAAAACAGCAATGTTAGATTTGTACTCATTGTAATGTTATAAATATTACCTTGTGTTTTTTCAATATATTAAATCGATTTTAAATCAGACAGCACAAAGACACACAGAATATGTCTAATTCTAACTTCTGAATCCCCCTCTCTAATGGTATCCTCCCTACTTAATTTCCTTCAGCTCTCCCAGGCAGGCACTTTGTTTCAAGCTTTGCTCTTCAGACAAAACAGCAGTCCTGGGGTTTTCAGTCACCCAAACCCTCCTCTTCTTGTCTGCTTCTTCTAAAATAAAATGAAAGCACTGAATTTCCCCAGAAAGAAAGTGATGGAAGAGTAGAGAGCCTTCTCCTTTATACACAATTTCTAGCCACAGACCCTTTGAGCAATGACTGGTTTCTCTCAAATGCCCCTCCTCTCTGTGCCTATCTGAAGACCCAACTGTTCCCCAGCCCCTCCCCCTATCAGGCCATAAGCCCCTAGAGCAGGCACACATGAACCCTAGAGCAAGGTTCCCAAGCTAAATACTCACATATTGACTGACTACCATGGCAATGAGACCTGAGCCCTATTTGCCCCTAAGCCGCTCCATCTGCAAACTCCACCGGACCCCACAGTGTGGAGGGTTATTGATCCTCTCCCACATAACCCTCCTCCTTCTCACCACTGCTGCATGTTTACTCCACAGGAATTCTGAACAGAAAAGGGCTCCTGGGTCATGGATGCCCCCAACTCATAACCATGAGAGCTCAGCACACACGCACATGCACACACACAAACACACATACACACACACACAGAGTCAGCATCAGAGTCAGCTAGGGTGCTCTTTAGAGTGCCCTGACCCACTGAACTAGAATCTCTAGGAATGAGGCCTGTGTTTATGTATTTCAAAGATATCCTACCAGGTGACCCTCAAGCACAGCCCCAGTAAAGAACAACAGCATTATAGAGAATTTGCAGGGAGATGACAAAGGAAATACTGATGAATTTCAGATACAACATGCCCAACCTCACCCATGGACAAGAACACCATAATAGGATACTATTTTTCACCTACCACACTGGCAAAGATCAAAAGTTTGATAGTCATAGACAAAAGGTTAATCTTCCTAGTTTATAAAGTGTCTCTACAAATGGACAATGAAAAGACCAATAACCCAATCCAATAGAAAAATGGCAGAGGAGATGAACAGAGCGTTGAGAAGAAAAGGAAGTATGGTCGACCCCGGTTCTGCATATCTAGAGGTTCCTATCCATGGATTCAATCAACCACAGAACAAAAATATTTAGGGGAAGTAGGAGATGGAGCAAAATGGCCAGTCAAATGGAAGCTTCCACTGATCACCCTCCCCACAGGAACACCTAATTGAACAGCTACTCACACACAAAAAAACACCTTCATAAGAACCAAAAATTGGGTGAACAATCACAGTACTTGATTTTGTCTTAATCTTATTGAAAGAGACACTAGAGAGGATAGGAAAGACGGCCTTGATTCACTGACACTACCCCTCCGCCCAAACCCAGCAGCAGCCACGTGATGCAGAAAAAGAATCTGTGCACTTGGGAGAGGGAAAGCACAGTGGCTGTGGGACTTTGCACTGGGACTCAGTGCTGCCCTGTCACAGCAGAAAGCAGCACCAGGCAAAACTCAGCTGATATGTATGGAGGGAGCATTTAGACTAGACCAAGGCAGACGGGAATCATCTATCCCAGCAGTCAGAACCTGAGTTTCTGCAAGCCTTCACACTGTGGGCTAAAGTGCTCTGGGGTTCTAAATAAACTTGAAAGGCAGTCTAAGCTAGAAGGACCATAATTCCTGTGCAAGCTCTGGTGTTGTGCTGGGCTCAGAGCTAGTGGACATGGGGGCACATGACCTAGTGAGACACCAGCTGAAGTGGCCAAGGGAGTGCTGTGCCACCCCTCCCCCAACCCCAGGCAGCACAGCTCACAGCTCTGGGAAAGACTCCTTTCTTCTACTTGAGAAGAGGAAAGGGAAGAGTAAAGGGGACTTTGTCTTGTAAGTTGGGTATCAGCTCAGCCACAGTATGACAGGGTACCAGACAGAGTCCTGCAGCCTATATCCCAGGCCCTAGCTCCTAGGTGACATTTCTAGACATACCCTGGGCAAGAAGGGAACCTGCTGCCTTGAAGGGAAGAATCCAGTCCTGGCGGGATTCATCACCTGCTGACTATAGAGCCCTTGAGCCCTGAATAATCGACAGTGGTAGCCAGGTAGTACATACTGTGAGCCCTGAGTGAGACCCTGAGAGGAGCTAGCTTCAAGGACTTGGCTCTTGGTTGGCATTTCTGGACCTGCCCTGGACCAGAGGGGAGCTCACTTCCCTGAAGGGTAAGTTCTGGGCCTGGCAGAATTCACCACAAGCTAACTGAAGAGACTGTGGGCCTTGAGTGACCATTGGTGGTAGCCAGGCAGTACTAGCCATGGTCCTGAGGCAGTGGTAGTCATAAGGAGAGACACCCTTTCTTGTGGAAAAGAGAGGGAAGAGGGAAGGACTTCATCTTGTGGCTTGGGTGTCAGCTTAGCCAGAGTACAGAGTGCTAGGTAGATTCCTAAGGTTTCCAGCTCTAGGCCCTGGCTCCCAGACAGCATCTCTAGAAACAGCAGGGTCCATGAGAAACTTGTTGCCCTGGAGGGAAGGACACAAGGCTGGCTGGCTTCACCACCTGCTGATTGTAGAGGCCTAAGGCCTTGAACAAACATAGGTGGTAGCTAGGCATTGGTTACTGCAGGCCTTGGGTGAGAGCCAATGCTGTGCTGCCTTCAGGTCTGACCCAGAACAGTCCCATTGGTGGTAGCCACAGGGGTGTTTGTGTAACCCCACCCCCAGCTCCAGGGAGCTCAGCACACACACACACACACACACACACACACACACACAGAGAGAGAGAGAGAGAGAGAGAGAGAGAGAGAGAGAGAGACCATTTGTTTGGGAGAAAGTAAGGGAAGAGAACAAGAGTCTCCACCTGGTAAACCAGAGAATTCTTTTAGATGTTACCCAAGACCACCAAGGCAGTACCTCTACAAGTCTGCAAGAGCCAAATAATTGCTGGGGTTAGGATACCCACTAATGCAGGTAATCTGTCAGTGACCAAAATTTAGATCACGACACTGAAGTGCCTTCAAATACCTGGAAAGCCCTCCCAAGAAGGATGGGTACAAATGAGTCCAGACTGTGAAGATTATAATAAATACCTAATTCTTCAATGCCCAGACACTGACAAATATCCACAAGCATCAATACTACCCAGTAAAACATGATCTCACCAAATGAACTAAATAAGCATCAGGGACCAATTCTGAAGAGACAGAGATATGTGACATTTCAGACAGAGAATTCAAAATAGGTGTTGTGAGGAAACTAATGAAATTCAAGATAACACAGAGAAAGAATTCAGAATCATATTAAATTTAACAAAGAAATTGAAATGATTAAAAGGAATCAGGCAGAAACTCTAGAGCTGAAAAATGCAATTGACATTTGAAGAATGCATCAGAGTCTCTTAACAGCAAAATTGATCAAGCAGAAGAAAGAAGTAAGGAGCTTGAAGACAGGCTATTTGAAAATACTGTTGGAGGAGACAAAAGAAATATGAATAAAAAAGAATAAATCACACTTACAAGATCTAAAAAATAACTTCAAAAGAGTAAAGCTAAGATTTATTGGCCTTAAATACAAGGTAGAAAGAGAGAGATGGGGTAAAAATTTTATTCAAAAAAATAACAACAGAGAACTTCCCAAACCTAGAGAAAGATATCAACATTCAACTACAAGAAGATCATAGAACACCAAGTAGATTTAACCCAAATAAGACTACTTTAAGGCATTTAATAATCAAACTCTCAAAGGTCAGGGTAGAGAAAGGATCCTAAAAGCAGTAAGAGGAAAGAAGCAAATAACATACAATGGAGCTCCAATACATCTGGTAGCAGACTTTTCAGTAAAAACTTTACAGCCCAGGAAAGAGTGACATGACATATTTCAAGTGCTAAAGAAAAACAAAACTTTTATCCTAGAATAGTATATACAATGAAAATATACATCAAACATAAGGAGAAATACTTTTCCAGACAAACAAAAGCTAAGAGATTTTAGCAACACAAGACCAGTCTTATTAAAAAATGCTACAGAAATTTTTTCAACCTGAAAGAAACGTGCTAATGAGCAATAAGAAATAATCTGATATACAAAACCAACTGCTAATAGTAACTACACAGAAAAACATGCACTATTATAACACTGTAATTGTGGTGTGCAGACTATTCATATCTTAAGTAGAAAGATTAAAATATGAACTGATCAAAAATAATAACTACAACTTTTCAAAATTCTTCTTTTCTTTTTTTTTTTTTGAGACACGGTCTCACTGTTACCCAGGCTGGTGTACAGTGGCATGATCTCAGCCCACTGCAACCACCTCCTGGGTTTAAGCAATTCTCCTGCCTCAGCCTCCCAAGTAGCTGGGACTACAGGCATGCACCACCATGCCCAGCTAAATTGTTTATTTCTTAATACAGACAGGCTTTCGCCATGTTGGCCAGGCTGGTCTCGAACCCCTGACCTCAGGTGATCCACCTGCCTTGGCCTCCCAAAATGCCAGGATTACAGGCATGAGCAACCATACCCAGCCACTGTTTAATTATTTTACCATGCAAACATTGCCTTACTCAAACAAACAAGATGTAAAATAAAAAATAAAGGCTACACAAAACCACTCTTCTGCACCAGTGTCCTCGCTTTATAGATGGAAAACTAAGACCATATAAGAGAAAACCTCCTTCTGTGCACAAAGCCTCTGGCTCTCATGGCAGTGGGGACCCCTCCCCCTGAACTCCCAGAGCCCTTCATTCTTTTCTGGGTTGGAGCACTGACCACGCCTTGCAGTCAACATTCTCATGCATTGTCCATCTCTGTGCCTTCAGTACCCAGCCCAGGACATCTTTAAACTTCTGTCACTTCTGTTCATCCACTCATCCTGCAACCAATACTTGCTGAGGACTGATCATGGTCCAGGCACTATGCTAAGTGCTGTCAGTACATTGATAAACCTCAGGGGCAAAATCCCTCCTGGCCATAGAGACAGAGCTGCCATGTACAGCCTCACAGGATGCACACTACCCCATTTCGGGATGTACCATTCACATATGCTGTTATTTAACTGATGTTCTCTGGGTTTGTGCAGTGCACAACCTATGTAACTATACAGTTTCCCTGCCCATATTTCAGTAGTTCAGTTGGAAAGATAAATTAAACAAAGCAGCACATACTTCTTTTCATTGGAATCAGGTCAGGAAAAAAAAAGAAGAACCATGTTGCTAAGAGAGAGAACAAATGGAGGGATCTATTTTGGGTTTCACATAAGCCATTCTGAGAGAGTGATATTTATATTTTTATTTATTTATTTATTTGAGACAGGGTCTCACTCTGTTGCCCAGGATGCAGTGCACTGGTGTGATCACAGCTCACTGCAGCCTTGACCTCCCAGGCTCAAGCAATCCTACCTCAGCCTCTCAAGTCGCTGGGACCACAGGCATGCACCACCATGCCCAGCTAATTTTTGCATCTTTTGTAAAGACAGGGTTTTGCTATGTCGCTGAGGCCGATCTTGAACTCCTGGACTCAAGTGATCCACCCTCCTCAGTCTGCCAGTGTAGTGGGATTACAGGCGTGAGCTACCGCACCCATCCAAAAAGTTATATTTAAACCAAGACCTTGTGTTTGTCAGGAATTTTATTTCGTTGATAGTAACAGAAGCTGCACTTAGTAGCTTTAGTAAAACAGAGCTGCTTTTTCCTCTCATTCCACAGGAAATCAGAGAGTAGGCAGCCCAGGACTGATGTGGGAGTTCTAGCAGTTATTAGGACACCAGCCTCCTTCTGTCTTTCTGTTCCATACTCCTTTCATCCTCAAGGTTCTCACAGTTCAGGATGGTTGCCAGAGCTCCAGCCACTACATCTGCATCACAGACAACAACATGGGGCAAGAACATTAGAGAAATAAGGGATCCCTCCCCAGTCCACTTAGGGAGCTGACCATAAGTTTCACAAAATATTTCAGGTCCATCTCATTGACCAGAAACTACTCACCTGGCTACAGCACACTGCAAGAGAGGCTGGGGCATGTGGGCTCTAACAAGTTGCCCAAGGCCATTACCAAAAAGGGAGAAAGTATGATGTCAAGGTCATACATAGCCTGTGTTATGGCCTGAGAGAATCAACAGGAGATAATTAAGCAAAAGTGTTGTGGGGAACAGGTTCCAGGCAGACGGAACAGCAAATACAAAGGATCCAAGAAGAGAAGGAGGTTGGGCTGGTGCACGCTGGTTCACACCTGTAATCCCAGCACTTTGGGAGGCCGAGGCGGAAGGATCGCTTGAGTCCAGAAGTTTGAGACCAGCCTGGGCAACATAGAGAGATCCCGTCTCTACAAAAAAATACCAAAATAAATAAATAAATAATACCCAGCCGTGGTGGTATGTAACAAAAATAAAAATAAATTTTAAAAATACTCAGTAGCCCAGGCAAATAAAAATAAAAATAAATTTTAAAAAAATACTCGGTTGCCCAGGCTGGAGTGCAGTGGTGCGATCACGGCTCACTGCAGCCTCGAACTCCTGGGCTCAGGTGATCCTCCCACCTCAGCTTTCTGAGTAGTTGGGTCTACAGGCACATACCACCCTGGCTGGCTAATTTTTCAAAAATAAAAATGTTTTAAACTATAATAAAATACATTTTAAAATATTCAAAAATAAAAATTCAAAAATATTTTGAATATTTTAAATATATTTAAGGAGTGAGATTCCATCTCAAATTTGAATACTTAAAATATTTTTTAAAATTTTTACATTTAAAAAAATTAAATGTAAATGTAATTGCATTTTTTGTAAAGATTTGCCAAAGATCCTGCCCTATGGTAATGCCTGTCCATCATACGAATAACCAAAGCTCCAAAGTGCTTTTCTTCTTTAAAAAAAAAAAAAAATTCCACAAGCTTTTAAAGGTGCATTTAAGAATCCGTGTGACTTTAGAGTGGAACTGCCGGCCCTGGCGACTGTGGTGTGTGCTAGAAGGTTTGACGCCTCTGGAATGCATGTGATACTCATCTCCATTGCTGTTTCCTTGATTGCATTTTTGTTCTTTTAACGGGCCTGTCCCTGTGGGTGGTGTCTATGAAGTCGGACACCTTGGTTTTTGTGTTAGATTGAGCTGGGCAGCTGCAATCAGCTTCTTTATGCAAATTAGGCACTACCCATCTGGGGTTCCTGGTTAGTGGCTAATGAAGTGAGGGAAGGGAGGGATGTCACCCCAAAAGTAGGCCCTCCCATCGGCTTTGGCCAGGCCAGACACTTCACATCGTTTACATGGTTCTGTGTAATTTTAAAGTTTATGTGTACAAAGCGAAGCTGTTTCTGTGAAACTGTGTATTTTGTAAATAAACATACTGCTACTTTGAGGTTCATGAAAAAAATTAAAAATAATTTTTATTTTATTCAAAAATAAAAATAAACTAGAGAAATAAAAAGAAGGAGGTTGGTCTGTTCTCAGAACTGGAAGGTGGCCGGCGTGGCTGGAGCACATTCAATGGGAGAAGAGGAGGAACCAAGGAAGGGAGAACCCCAGCCTCCACGCACATCAGCAAACCCAACCGCATACCTTCCACTCTGGGCAGAGCCTTGGTGTCAAACGGAATCATGTTCATATTCCAACATCACCTCTTACAAACCAAGAGCCCTCAGATAAGTCTCTTATCTTATCTGAGCCTCCACTTCCTTACCTGTAAAACAAGAATTATACCTGTATAATTTATTATTTGAATCAGAATTTGAATAATAGATTTCTTATTAAATAACACATATCTCATAAGAAATCTATAGATTTCTTATGTGAATTAAATGAGATTATGCACATAATGAGGTTAGCACAGCACCTAACACTTATTGAGCACACATTGATTCATTACACCTTATGACAAAGACTTATGGGATCGTGTCCTCGTCAACAGTCAAGGTTGTAACTCCAGGCTCCAACAAATACACTGGCACATAGTTAGCTCTCAAAGCTGGATATGGGACAGGCACAGTGGCTCATGCCTGTAATCCCAGAACTTTGGGAGGCTGAGGCAGGCGGATCATTTGAGGTCAGGAGTTCGAGACCAGCCTGCATGGTGAAAAACCCCATCTCTACTAAAAATCAAAAAAATTAGCCAGGTGTGGTGGTGCATGCCTGTAAGTCCAGCTACTCAGGAGGCTGAGGCACGAAAATCACTTGAACCCAGGAAGTGGAGGTTGCAGTGAGCCGAGACCTCAACACTGCACGCCAGCCTGGGCAACAGAGCGAGAGTCCGTCTCAAAAAAAATAAATAAATAAATAGCTGGGTGTGGTGGGATATGCCTGTAGTCCCAGCTGCTTGGAAGACTGGAGCTTGGTGGAGCCCAGGAGTTCGAGTCATCCTAGGCAACAGAGCAAGACCCATCACAAAAAATAAAAAGTAAAATAATCACGCAAAATAAAACATCTTTTAAAATGATAGCTGTTACTATTGTGGCCCTTGGTGAGGACAGCACATGGCTTATCAGAATTTCTTCCTTCCAGTGCCTCTCTTGGCCTCCTCACCATGCCAGCTAACCACAGATACATCCAATCTTCAGTTTACCAACCTCAACTGCAAACTAGAAAGAAGGGTCCCGGGATGGAAAATGCCAGCCTAAATTGCTAACAGAGCCTCAGGGTGCCCGGCGAGAACTTCAAACACTCTCCTGACTGCTCAGGCTCTCAGAATGAGTCAGCTCACCTCTGAAGCAGAAGCGCTTACCTCTCTGAACTCCAGTAAAGCTCACACTCAGACTCCAGGAACTCCCATCTTTTACATCCCATCGATCCCCTACGCCTATTTTTATGATTTCTTTTCCCAGTGAGTGTTGTGTATATTTTTGGACTGCGTTCCTCTCATAAATAAATAAATATGTAGGTAAATACTAATAAGAGCTAGCATTTATTAAGTGCTTGGTGTGGTGCCAGGGATGGGGGGGAGGAGTTTTGCCTGTTATTTTATTTCACCATTATGATGACCTAATGAAACCAGCATATTAAGGATCCACATTTTACAGGGGAGGAAACAGACTCAGAGAGATGAGGTCATTTGTCATTTCCCCGCACCAAAAGGGGCAGAACGGGGATTTGACCTCAAGGTTGTCTGATCCAAAGCCCCGATTACTGAGTTCTGAGCAGCTCATGTGGACATGAACTGAAACTTCATCTCACTTCCTAAATGCCTGCCTTCCTTTGGTCCCCACTAATTAAGCTTCTGCAGTCAATGCCAGGCCGGACAGGGAAGCATTAAGTGCTCAAACTAAGCTGATGGTTTGAAAATGCCAATAGTCCTTCATTTCTGCTGACCACCCTGAGCCTGGGACCCAGAACAATGTAATGGATGAGCCGTGTATTAAGCAATGCTCTATGGCATTCTGGAGCGACTCAGGCTGAGAACATCTCAGTAGTCGGTGTGCTGATTACAACTGCCCAAGTGAGATTCATTCATCCATTAATACCAATGAGCCAGTTCCAGAAGGCAGAGGCAAGATGAGTCGCACTCATGAATCTTGCTCATTGTAGATTGGACAACAACCATGGCCTGGCCACGCCGGCTACATCTTCATTGATGTCAAATAATTTGTACTTCTCCTGCAAGTCTCCCCCGCTTTCACCCCATCTTTCCCAAAGAAGACCCTGAGCAAAAGGCAGCATGCCTGACACGAAAGACACGGGCTTCAAAGCTTGAGAGACTCAGTCGAATCCTGGCTCTGCCACTGACCGACCGAGTGACCTCAGGCAGGTCATTTCGTGTCTCTGGGCCTCAGTTCTGCCATCTGTCAAATGGGGCTAATAACTTCCACCTCTCTTTCATGTTCACACAGGGAGCTAGAAGATGTGATAGCTAAATGTTCTCACTTGCAGCGAGGCTCAGAGCATGGCAGCTGTTGTTATTAATTGTATTATTAGATGGTTTGGATCACTTTCACGTAATTTCCCCCAGGGCATTGGGGTTTATGGGATGGCGGCTACCACGTGGCTGGAGAGTGGTTCTCAAATTTCAGCACTTGAAATGCTTGTTGAAAATACAAAGATCTGAAGCCCCAGCCATTCGGATTCAGGAGGAGCTGAAGACTGCGCGCTTGGTAACCACCTCAGGGTTTGAGGCTTTCAGATGGTGGTTCTCAGCCCTGCCTACACACTGGCGTCATGGGGAGGTGGGGAAGGGGAGTCGGGGAGGTTGGGGAAGAGGTTTAGTTTTTGGGTTTGTTCTTTTAATGCCTGCCTGAATCCTAACTGCAGAAATTCTGATGTGCTGGGGCCCTTGTGTGGCTGAGACATCAGGAATTTTTTTAAAGCTCCCCAGATGATTCTGATGTGCAGCCAGGGCTGACACCCGCTGCTGTCAGCCAGTGGTTCTCAGAGAGTGGTCCAGGGACCCACAATCAGTATCGGGCTCACTGGAAACGTGTTAGAAATGCAAAATCTCTGTCTGTCCTTCCTCAGCCTGCTGATTCAGAGACTCTAAAGGTGAGACTTGCCACTGATTTATAAACCCCTCCAAGGGAGTCTTTTTTGTTGCTGTTGTTGAGACAGGGTCTGGCCCTGTCACCCAGGTTGGAATGCAGGGGTGAGATCACAGGTCACTGCAGCCTCGCCCTCCTGGGCTCAGGTGACCCTTTCACTTCAGCTTCCTGAGTAACTGAAGGCTCCAACCACCACGGCTGGCTAATTTTTTTTTTTTTTTTTTTTTTTTTTTTTTTTGTAGAGACAGGATCTCCCTGTGTTGCCCAGGCTGGTCTCAAATTCCTGGGCCCAAGCAGTCCCCACTGCTGGGGCCTCCCAAAGTGCTGGGATTGCAGGCGTGAGCCACCAACACCTGGCTCCCCCGGTGATTCTGATCAACACTTATGAGCCCGTGCTAAAGGCCTGGCATTCCCCAAATTGCATGCTGATAAGAATCACTTGGGGAAGAGGTTTGTTATTGCTCCTTTTTCCCACTGTTTCTCTTTTGGACACTGTTGTGTAATGATGTGAAGCTTGGTGCTTTGGCAGCCATCTTACCAACATGAGGTAAAAACCAAGCCTTCACAGAGATACCACCCTAGTGCCTAGCAATCACTGAGTCACTGCGCCAACCTCTGACCAGGTGCCTAAGTGCCTTGATTGTTTAAGCTCCTATTATTTGAGTCTTCTTTTCCTTGCAATGGAAGACTTTTTTCTATTGGTATAAGTATGCCCAACACAGTATGAGTGTGTAGAACAACTTTTATAAATCCCTGCCATAGGCTGGTTGTGGTGGCTCATGCTTATAATACCAGCACTTTGGGAGGTCAGGAGGGTCACCTTAGCCTAGGAATTTGAGACCAGCCTGGGTAACACAGTGAGACCCCAACTCCACCAAAAAAAAAAAAAAAAATTAGCTGGGCATGATGGCACGTGCTTGTAGTCCCAGCTACTCGAGAGGCTGAGGTGGGAGGATCACTTGGGCCCAGGAGGCCAAGGCTGCAGTGAGCCGTGATCACGCCACCATATGCCAGCCTAGGTGACAGAGCAAGACCCTATCTCAAAAAGAAAAAAAAATTCCAGGACATAAAATGATATAATGCCTAAAATTTTACTTTGAATATTCCCAGAAAAAAAAAACTAATTGTGGAGGGAGGAGTGGGGTCGATTTTGACTTTAAAAAGTATTTAAGTTAAATTTTGAGAAATCCCTCTTTTAAAAATTTTTTAATTTAGGCTGTAGGGATAGATGAAATGAGATGGCAAAGGCTGATAACTGCTAAATCTGGGTCATGTTGAATTCACACATACTACATATGATTGTGGAAATTATCATAAAAAGTAAAAACAATTTCAAAAGACTGTTTAAAAAAAAAAAAAAGGCTGGGTGCGGTGGCTCACACTTGTAATCCCAGCACTTTGGGAAGCTGAGGCAGGCAGATCATCTGAGGTCAGGAGTTGGAGACCAGCCTGACCAATATGGTGAAACCCCATCTCTACTAAAAATACAAAAATTAGCCGGCCTGTGGTGGTTCATGCCTGTAGTCCCAGCTACTCAGGAGGCTGAAACGGGAGAATCACTTGAACCAGGAGGCGGAGGTTGCAGTGAGCCAAGATCACATCACTGAACTCCAGCCTGGGCCACAGAGGGAGACCCTGTCTCCAAAGAAAAAAAGAAAAAGACTGGCTCATTTCTTCCCTGGAGGCAGGGGAACTGGAAGAATTGGAAACTATCACTGAGAGTTGAGGACAGGAAATCTCCATTATGAAATGGGTCCTTGTAGATTTCATCATCTCCGACAGCCTTCACCAGTGCCAATTAGGAGAAGTGACTACCAGGGAAGCTAGAGGACATTATAGCACAGTGGCAGTGCTGAATGGCCTTGACATACAAAACCTCAAGTTCGGGTTCTGTCACTTATCAGCTATGCGACTGACCTCTCTGAGCCTCAGTCACCCTCGCTGTAAAATGGGGATAATAAAAATTCCCACCTCTTAGACGATTGTGAGAAATAACAGAAACGACTTATGTATTCAAGAAATAGTAGCTGCTATGGTTATTAGTTTATCTTTACTTCTAGTTTAAAGTCAAGAGTTGGCCAGAAGTGGTGGCTCACACCTGTAATCCCAGAACTTTGAGAGGATTGCTTGAGGCAAGGAGTTCAAGACCACGCTAGCCAACACAGGGAGACTCCATCTCTAAAATAAATAATAAAACCAGGCTGGGCACGGTGGCTCAGGCCCGTAATTCCAGCACTTTGGGAGGCCGAGGCGGGGGGATCACTTGAGGTCAGGAGTCTGAGACCAGCCTGGCCAACATGGTGAAACCCTGTCTCTACTAAAAATACAAAAAATTAGCCGGGCATGGTGACACACACCTGTAATCCCAGCTACTGGGGAGGCCGAGGCAGGAGAAACACTTGAACCCAGGAGGTGGAGGTTGCAGTGAGCCGAGATCGCGCCGCTTCACTCCAGCCTGGGCGACAGAGCGAGACTCCATCTCAAAAAATAAATAAATAACAGTAATAACAATAATAAAGCCAGATTCTCAGCCTTCCCTTGCTCACCCTGAGAAATGAGTGTTTGCCCTCATTTCTACATTTCTACGACCCCACCCCCACCATTCTGACCTTAGCTACCTCCCCGTCCCCATCTTAACACAGTATCAACATATAGTGAATATTCCTTATATGCCAAGAACTGAGCTGCATCTTTACATGGATTATCTCATTTAGTCCATGATATTATTAGACCCATTTTACAGAGGAAGAAACTGAGGTTAAGATCATAGAGCTATGAATTGGGCTCTGAGACCAAGTATACCCAATTCCCCAAAGCTCGGGTCATTTTTTTCCATCAACATAGATCTTAAGAGGTCAGAATAAAAGCCTTACCTCCAACACTTGGGATCTACACACATGTATTTTTATTTATTTATTTATTGGAGACAGAGTCTCTCACTCTGTCACCCAGGCTGGAATGCAGTGGTATGGTCGTAGCTCACTGCAACCTTCACCTCCTGGGCTCAATCCATCCACCCTCCCATCTCAGCCTATCAAGTAGCTGGGACTACAGGCACATGCCACCACGCCCACCTAATTTTTGTATTTTTGGTAGAGACAGGTTTCACCATGTTGGCCACGCTGGTCTTGAACTCCTGAGCTCAGGCAATCTGCCCACCGTGGCCTCCCAAAGTGCTGGGATTACCAACGTGAGCCACCGCGCATGGCCCATTTATTTCCATTTTACAGATAAGAAAACTGAGTCCCAGGGTCTATCCCAGCAGCAAGGACTGACCACCTTTCCAATTCGACTTCTCATGCGCAGAACTCTTGACCCAGTGCCATTCAGCTCCTTTCCCTTCCCCATCCTCCACCCCAACCCCAATGTCTCTGTTTGCATCCCAACCTGTGAAAGCTGATCAAGTGCCATAGCGGACAGGAACTGATGCAAGGATCAGAAGGTGCAGTTCAGATACCACTCAGCTGTGTGACTTTACATCACTTACTTCACCTCTCTGAGTCTCAAGTTCCTTATCACATCCCATACCCTAAAATTGTGATCATCTCAGCAGTCCCGCTGGGAGAGAGTTCTGCTCTCCTCCCACACCATTCCTCATCCTGGGGAGGCAGAAAGTAGAGACTCAAAAAGCCATAAAACACAAAAAAGACTCCTTCTTGGGGCTCTAAGTTACCGTCCTTTCAAGGACAAAGAGAAGCAGACCTGCATTAACCAATTAACGCCCTCAGCACCCCAGAGCGGGGTGGGAACCACCATCCGCGGGAAACACTGCCACCCTGTGGCCACTGTGCTTCATTGCAGGCCACTTCCAGGGCCCTGCTGGAAGCGCACGTGATCTCAGAGGCAATCCCGTTTCTGTACTCGAAAGCGGCGCGCACCGGGGAGGTGGGGAGCTTCTCAAGCACATTGGGAGCCTTGGAGGTTGACAAAATATAACAAGCCCTAGATGAGAGAGACAGCAGCATGGCATGCCAGAAAGCGCAAAAGCCTGGTTCTAAGTCACCACTGGCCTCTACATAAGTTGTTCCCCTACCCAGAACACGCTTCCCAAATATCCACGTGGCTCCACCTCTCACCCCTCTAAGCCTTTGCTCAGCGGTGCCTTCTATCCAGACCTTATTTACAATGGCGACACCGCCACTCCCCACCCCCCAGCACTGAATATTACAGCGTCCATCCCCATCTAAGATGCAACACGATTTAATATCTTTGTCATCTCTTACCCCACTAGAATGCCAGTTCCGGTAGGACAGGGATTCTTGTCTGCTTCCTTGCTGTGTCTGCAACAGTATCTGGCTCATATCATTTTTATTTTAGTTTAGTTTATTTTTGAGAGAGAGTCTCTCTCTGTTGCCCAAGCTGGCGTGCAGTGGCACGATCACGGGTCATGCAGACTCAACCTCCCTGGCTCAAGCCATCCTCCCGCCTCAGCCACCTAAGTAGCTGGGACTACAGGCACATAATATCAGCCAGGCTAATTTTTGTAGTTTTTTGCAGAGATAGGGTTTTGCCATGTTGCCCAGGCTGGAATATCTTATTTATTTATTTAATAAATGGGTGAAAGGTGCAGTGGCTTGGAAGCCTGTAAGGTTCTCTGAGCCTTAGTTTTCTCCTCTGTAAAATAAAGACAAAAACAATCCCTTCCTTACCTACCTCACATAATTGCAATGAGATCAAATGAACTGTTCATCAATGGACTCTGTCATGAATTGAATTATCTTTCCCCCAAACTTCATGTTCACTCAGAATCTCACAATGTGATCTTTTTTGGAAATAGGGCTTCGTGGATGGAATTAGTAAGATAATGTCATGGTCAGGCACAATGGCTCACACCTGTAATCCTAGCGATTTAGGAGACTGAGGCAGGAGGATTGCCTGAGGCCAGGAGTTTGAGATCAACCTGGGCAACATAATGAGACCCCATCTCTACAAAACCAAACTGGGCAGGGTGCCACATTCCTGTAGTCCCAGATACTCAGAGACTGAGTTGGGAGGATTGCTTGAGCACAGAAAGTTGAGGCTACAATGAGCGTGATCATGCCACTGCACTCCAGCATGGGAAACAGAGCCAGACCCTGTCTCAAAAAAAAAATGATAAGATGAAGTAATATCGGGTAAGGATAGGCTGTAAGTCTAGTAACTGATGTAAGTCAAAAAGAGGGCCAGGTACAGTGGCTCATGCCTGTAATCCCAGCACTTTGGGAGGCCGAGGCAGATGGATCACCTGAGGTCAGGAGTTCAAGACCAGTCTGGCCAACATGGTGAAACCCCGTCTCTACTAAAAAGACAAAAAATTAGCCGGGAGTGGTGATGAGTGCCTGTAATCCCAGCTACTTGGGAGGCTGACGCAGGAGAGAAAAAAGAAGATGAAGAGAGGACCCTTGCAGCTACAAGTCAAGGAAAACCCGGGGCCCCCAGGAGCTGGAGGAGGCAGAGGGATTCTCCCCTAGAGCATTCAAAGAGATCACAGCCCTGCAGACACCTTGACTGTGGACTTCTAGCCTCCAGACTTGAGAGAACACATCTGCATTGTTTTTTTTGTTGTTGTTGTTTGTTTATTTGTTTGTTTGTTTTGAGGTGGGGTTTTGCTCTTGTTACCCAGGCTGGAGTGGAATGGTGCGATCTCGGCTCACCGCAACCTCTGCCTCCTGGGTTCAAGCAATTCTCCTGCCTCAGCCTCCCGAGTAGCACAGGTGCATGCCACCATGCCCAGCTAATTTTCGTATTTTTAGTAGAGACAGGGTTTCACTGTGTTGACCAGGATGGTCTCAATCTCTTGACCTCGTGATCCACCCGCCTCAGTCTCCCAAAGTGCTGGGATTACAGGCGTGAGCCACCGCGCCCGGCCCATCTCCATTGTTTTAAGCCACTTAGTTTGTGGTAGTTGGTTATGGCAGCCCCACAAAATTAATACAGCTTCCTACTTAACACATTGGAAAGCATGAAGCAGGTATTTGTGGTCAAATGATACATATATGGCCAGGCACAATGGCTCACACATGTAATCCCAGGACTTTGGGAGGCTGAGGCAAGAAGATCACTTGAGTCCAGGAGTTCAAGACCAGCCTGGGCAACATGGCACTTCCCCATTTGTTGTTTGTTTTGTTTTGTTCTGTTTGAGACAGAGTCTTCCTCTGTTGTCAGGCTGGAGTGCAGTGGCACAATCTCAACTCACTGCAACCTCCACCTCCCGGATTCGAGCAATTCTCCTGCCTCAGCCTCCAGAGTAGCTGAGACTACAGTTGTGTGCCACCACACCCAGGTAATTTTTGTATTTTTAGTAGAGACAGGGTGTCACCATGTTAGCCAGGATGGTCTCGATCTGTTGACCTCGTGATCTGCCCACCTTGGCCTCCCAAAGTGCCGGGATTATAGGCGTGAGCCACCACTCCTGGCCCCTCCCCCACTTTTTTAAAAATAAGCCAGGTGTAGTTGTGCCTGGAATCTCAGCTACTCAGGAAACGGAGGCAGGAGGATCTCTTGAGCCTGGGAGACTGAGGCTGTAGTGAACTATGATTGTACCACTGTACTCCGGCCTGGTTGACAGAGCAACACCATGTCTCAAAAAAAAAAAAAAAAAGAAAAGAAAAGAATCACATACATGTGCTGTTCAACACAGTCCCAGTCAGCAGGAATTCCAACACTGTTTTTCTCTGAAATGTTTTGTTAAAATAAATGCCTCACTCCATGCTGGACACTATTGCACAGGCAGCGAAGGTGCGTGTGGGTATCAGCAAGCATGCTCCACTTTCAGCCAGAAGGTGAAGCTCTGAGGCCATCTCTTTTTCTGCTGCTTCCCTTGGGTTTGGTGGACAATTCTGACCCATCACGGAGGATCAGAGAAGGCCAGGCCTGCCGGGTGGTGAAGTCAAGTTCTCCCAGCTGGTCTAGGCTCCTTTAAAGAGATACTTGGATTCATTTCTTGCCAAGACTTTTAAAAATTAACACAAACTTCATGACTTAAAGCAACAAGCATTATTGTACAATTCTGGAGGTCACAATTCGGCAACAGGTTATACCGGGCTGCAAGTTCATGTGCCAGTAGGGATGGTTCCCTCTGGGAGCTCCAGAGGAGAATGTGTTTCCTTGTCTTCTCCAGATTCCAAAGGCTGCCGCTCTCCTTGGCTGATGGTCCTGTAGGGGAGGAAAGATTTCTTTCCCCACCCATCTTTGGTTCACAGCAGAGGCAACCATAATAAAAGACTGATGAATCAGAAAAGAGCATAGCAATTTATTCAACAAGTTTTATGTGACATGGGAACGTTTAGAAATGAAAACCCAGCCAGGTGCAGTGGCTCACCTCCTGTAATCCCAGCACTTTGGGGCTACGAGATCAAGAGATTGAGACCATCCTGGCCAACAGGATGAAATTCTGTCTCTACTAAAAATACAAAAATTAGCTGGGTATAGTGGCACGAGCCCGTAATCCCAGCTACTCAGGAGGCTGAGGCAGGAGAATCGGTTGAGCCCAGGAGGCAGAGGTTGCAGTGAGCCAAGATCATGCCACTGCACTCCAGCCTGGCAAGAGACCAAGACTCCATCAGAAAGAGAGAGAGAGAGAGAGACAGAGAGAGAGAGAGAGAAAGGAAGGAAGGAAGGGAGGGAGGGGGGGAGGGAGGGAGGGAGGGAGGGAGAAAGGAAGGTCCGACCCAAGAAAACAGAGGAACCTGTGTGTGGGTGTGCACATGCATGTGTGCACGTGCGTGTGTGTGTGTTTAAACAGTTTCTAACATATTATTTTTATTTTTTCGACTTGTATTTTAGATTTGAGGATACAAGCGCAGGTTTGCTACAAAGGTATATTGTGTGATGCTGAGGTTGGGGTGCTATTAGGATTGAACCCGTCACCCAGGTAGTAAGCATAGTACCCGATCCGTAGTGTCTCAGTCCTTGCCTCCCTCTCTCCTTCCTCCCGCTTGTATTTCTCAGTGTTTATTGTTCCCTTCTCTCTTTTTTTTTTTTTTTTTTTTTTTGCGATGGATCTTGTTCTGTCGCCCCAGCTGGAGTGCAGTGGCACGATCTCAGCTCTCTGTAGTCTCCGCCTCCCATGTTCAGGCTCAAGCAATTCTCCTGCCTCAGCCTCCTGAGTAGCTGGGATTACAGGTGTGTACCACCATGCCCAGCTAATTTTTTGTATTATTAGTAGAGATGGGGTTTCGCTACGGTGGCCAGGCTAGAGTCAGACTCCTGACCTCAAGTGATCTGCCCGCCTCAGCCTCCCAAAGTGCTGGGATTACAGGCATGAGCCACTGCGCCCCGCCTATTGTTCCCTTTTTTATGTCACGTGTACCCAATACTTAGCTTCCACTTATAAGTAAGAACATGCAGTATTTGGTTTTCTGTTTCTGATTAGTTTGCTTAAGATAATGGCCTCCAGCTCCATCCATGTTGCTGCAAAGAACATGGCTTTGGTTTTTTTGTTTATTTGGTTTTTTGGCTTTTTTGCGATGGCATCTCACTCTGTTGCAGGCTGGAGTGCAGTGGCACAATCTTGGCTCAATGCAACCTCCACCCCCTGGATTCAAGGGATTCTCCTGCCTCAGCCTCCCAAGTAGCTGATACTACAGCCGCCTGCCACCACGCCCAGCTAATTGTTGTATTTTTAATAGAGATGGGGTTTCACTGTGTTGGCCAGGTGGTCTCGAACTCCTGACCTCGTGATCCGCCCACCTCAGCCTCCCGAAGTGCTGGGATTACAGGTGTGAGCCACTGTGCCTGGCTAGCTTCATTCTTTTATTTTGGCCATGTAGTATTCCATGATGGATCTGTACCACATTTTCTTTATCCAATCCACCATTGATGGGCACCTAGTTTGAGTCAATGTCTTTGCTATTGTGAACAGGAAACCTGTGTGCTTTTGTTTTAAATTTGATGAGTACCATCGTGAGGAAGTATGATTAGACACAAGGGGTATGATCGAACGGTAGTAACTGCAGGAAACTTAGCAAGGCCTGTTTGTTTAGATTCTTAGCTTCTCTATGTCTTTGGGGATAAAGATGTCGGCCTGAGCAACGCCATCTCTACCAAAAAAATTTTTTTAAAAACTTAGGTATCGTAGTGCACACCTGTGGTCCAAGCTACTACTAGGGAGGCTGAGGCAAGAGAATTGCTTGAGCTCAGGAGTTTGAGGCTGCAGTGAGTTATGATCGCACCACTGCACTCCGGCTGGGCAATGGAGCAAGACCCTGGTTTTTTTTTCAAAAAAAAAGAATAAGGTATTCCTTTCCTCTGGGTGGACACCCCTCAAAAGAAGGTTTTATGGCTGGCTTCAGGAGAGAATGATGAGGGAAGGTGTGAGTGGCCTTCCTGCTTCTGCTGTTTTCTTCAATACAAGGTGCCATATCTTGAGTTAGTATGTCCTTAACCCTATAAGTTCCCTTCCAGTGAGCAGTCAAAACTTTTAAAAATTAGCCAGGCGTGATGGTGCACACCTGTAGTCCCAGCTATTCAGGAAGCTGAGGCAGGAGGATCACTTGAATCCAGGAATTTGAGGCTGCAGTGAACTATGATTGCACCACTGCACTCCAGCCTGTGTGACAGAGCAAGACCCTGTCTAAAGTAAAATAGAATAATGTGAGGTGCTAGAAAGTCTCTGCTTCCATCCTCACATCCCCTTCTCTGACCCAGACTCGCCTGTCTCCTCCTCTCTTCCCCTCGTATGGACGCTCGTGATTACATTGGACCACCCAGATCATCTCCCCATCTCAAGGTCCTTCACTTCATTGCATCTGCAAAGTCCCTTTTGCCCTGTGACATATTCACAGGATCTGGGAACCAAGATGGGCATCCTTGGAGGCGGGAGAGGGGACGTACATTCTTCTGCCTACCAAAGTGAAGGGACAGAGAAAGTGAAGGTCAGCCAGTGGCTCAGGTTGGGTGGAAGTCTTCTGATATCTGCATAGTCTCCCACTTAATCTTCCGTGTCTGCTTTGCTGCTGCTTCTGGGCCATTCTCTACACAGCAGCTGGAGTGACTTTTTTTTTTTTTTTTTTTTTTTTTTTTTTTTTGAGACGGAATCACCAGGCTGGAGTGCAGTGGCGTGATCTCGGCTCACTGCAATCTCCACCTACCAGGTTGAAGCGATTCACCTGCCTCAGCCTCCTGAGTAGCTGGGACTACAGGCATGCATCACCATGTCCAGGTAATTTTCATATTTTTAGTAGAGATGGGGTCCCACCATGCTGGGCAGGATGGTCTCCATCTTTTGACCTCGTGACCCGCCCACCTCGGCCTCCCAAAGTGCTGGGATTAGAGGCGTAAGCCAGCGCGCCAGGCCCTGGAGTGACTTTCTTAATCCAAAGATCAGATCTTGCTGCTACTCTGCTGTCCACCCTCCAAGCCCTTCCCCTCACTCTGAATAAAATCTAAACTTTCAGGCCGGCCACAGTGGCTCACACCTGTAATCCCAGCACTCTGGGAGGCAGAGGCAAGCAGATCATTTTAGGTCAGGAGTTCAAGACCAGCCTGACCAACACAGTGAAGCCCTGTCTCTACTAAAAAATACAAAAGAATTAACCAGACGTAGTGGCACATGCCTGTAATGTCGGCTACTCGGGAGGTTGAGGCAGGAGAATCGCTTGAACCTGAGATGTGGAGGTTACAGTGAGCAGAGATTTCATCCCTGCACCTGTGTCCTAGGCAACAGAGCAAGACTCCGTCAAAAAACAAACAAACAAACTCCAATTATAAGGTTGTCCAGCATCAACTCCCACGACCCATGGCCCGACGCCTTCCCTCTTCTTCACCATGCTCCAGTCACTCATCTTTCTTCCTGTTCCTCCAACACGCAATGCTCCTTCCCACGCCAGGCCCTTTCCACCTGCCGTGTCTGCTGCGCAGACCACGCCTCCCGTTCATTTTCCACATGCGGCACCTTCTATACCTCAGGTCCCTGCTCACAGAGCCCTGCTCGGATCGCCCTACCCAAAGGCGTCCCTTTTATACTTGTTACCTTCTAGCATATCACATTATTTTTATTTATTCATTTATTTTAGACACGGCCTTGCTCTGTCACACAGGCTCGAGGACAGTGGTGCCGTCACCGTTCACTGCAGCCTCAAATTCCTGGATTCAAGTGATCCTCCTGCCTCAGCCTCCTGAGTAACTGGGACTACAGGTATGCACCACCACACCCGGCTGATTTTTTTTTTAATTTTTAGTAGAGACAGGATCTTGCTATGTTGCCCAGGCTGGTCTCAAACTCCTGGGCTCAAGCCATCCTCATGCCTCGGCCTCCCAAAGCACTGGGATTACAGGCATGAGCCACTACATCCAGCCCATTTTATTTGTTTCCTAGCATGTATCACTATCTAAAAGTGTCTCAACTGTTGTATTTACTTGCTTACTTTCTGTCTGTCATGAAGGTAAGCTCCATGAGACCAGAAACATCATCTCTCTCCGGCGTCCCAGGGCCTGGAACAGTGCCTGGTAAGTAACAAGTGCTTGTAAGTTGCTTGCTGTATCAAGTCATATAGATATTATCATTAGTCCTGTGTTACAGAGGAGAAAATTGGGGTGCAAGGAAGTTCTATGACTTGTTCACCTCCTGTAACTATGGATTAGCATTCCAGAGTTGCTGTGACAAAGGAAGTACCACAGCCTATGGGGCTCACACAACAGACATGTATTGTCTTACAGTGCTGGAGGCTGATGTCCAAAATCAAGGTATTGGCGGGGTTGGGTCTTTCTGCCGGCTGTAAAGGAAACTGGAATTCAAGGCCTCTCTCCGTGGACTGTAGATGGTCATCTCTCTCTCTTTCTCACAACATCGTCTTCCCTCTGTGTCTGTGTCCAAATTTCCCCTTATTGTAAGGACCCCACTCACCCTCCAAGGCTTCCCCTCACTTGGAATAAAACCCAAATGTCCAGGCTGGACGCCTGGAATATAAACCTCCAGTCCTATTGGATTAGGGCCCACCCTCATGACCTCTCTTCATCGTGATGACCTCTGTAAAGACCCTCTCTTCATATAAGGTCACTTTCTAAGGTACCAGGGGTCAACATATACATTTAGGAAGAATGTGTCTTAGTCCATTTTCTATTGCTTATAATACCTGGAACTGGGTAATTTATAAAGAAAAAGGATTTATTTCTGACAGTTGTGGAGTGTGGGAGCCCATAGGTCAAGGGGGTGCATGTGGTGAGGGCCTTCCTGCTGGTGGGGGACCTCTGCAGAGTCCGCAGGCAGCACAGGACATCCGTGGTGAGAGGGCGGAGCTGCTCACTTCCTAGTTCAGGTCTCTCTTCCTCTTCTTATAAAGCCGCTAGTCCCACTCCCATGATAATCCATTAATCCATTAACCCATTAATTCATAAGTGGATTAACCCATTCATGAGAACAGAGCCTTCATGATCTGATCACCTCTTAAAGGCCCCGCCTCTTCATACCGTCATATTGGGGATTAAGTTTCACCAACATGAGTTTCAGAGGAGGTAAATATCCAAACCACAGCAGAAGGGTTACAATTCAACCCCTAACAAGCTGGTGTGTGGCAGAGGTGGGATTCAAGTCCAGCTCTGTCTGATACGACATGACTGCAAGAAAGATGCAAGTGACTGTTGTGGACAATGACATTGGCGGCCCCCAAATGGGCACCCTTGTGTGGTCCCCTCCCACACTGCCGTGGCTTGGCCATGGGATTTGCTTCAGTCAACAGGACATTTACACGTAGGATGCCCGCAGATTTGCTCTGAGGATCGGTGTGTTGGAACACTGTCTCGAACCCAGCCATCATGGTAGAAAGAAGTCCACCTACCCTACTACCTTGCTGGAGAGAAGTTCACTCGAAGAGAAGGCCCTGCAGCATGAGAGATAATCTTGGATCTTCCAGCCTTGGTGGATGCCTTGAGAAGCACAGATAAGGCCCGTGCAGATCACACAGTCAGGAGCAAATCAGTTGTATTTTAAGCCATTGCATTTTGGAGTTGTTTACAATGCAGAGTTGGCAACTCAAACGGTGGGTGATCTGTACTACTGTGAATTTATATCATCAGCTGATTTTTTCTTTTCTTTTTTTTTTTTTTTTTTTTTTTGAGACAAAGTCTCACTTGTTGTCCAGGCTGGAGTGCAGTGGCATTATCTTTGCTCACTGCAACCTCTGCCTCCCAGGTTCAAGTGATTTTCCTGCCTCAGCCTCCTGGGTAGCTGGGATTACAGTTGAGCAATACCCTACTCAGCTAATTTTTGTATTTTTAGTAGAGACAGGGTTTCACCATGTTGGCCAGGCTGGTCTTGAACTCCTGACCTCAAATGGTCCACCAGCCTCAGCCCTCCCAAAGTGCTTGGATTACAGCCACCAGCTGATACTTAGACTTTTCGGACCCCAAGCAAATTTACCCACAAGCGCACGGTGATTGGCTTATTTACAATGTTGTCCATGAGGTTCTTTAATAAGGAATGGGCTTGGCTTTGTTCTTTTTGGAATAGGGCCAAAATGAATAAACAATTGAATGAATTAATAAATATATGCTCATACACACTGTAAATAATGTTACTAATCTTCAGAAGAGAGATATTCTCAGACACCTTTAAGAATTTGTCTCATGTTGGCTGGGCACAGTGGCTCACGCCTGTAATCCCAGCACTTTGGGAGGCCAAGGCAGGTGGACCATGAAGTCAGGAATTCAAAACCAGCCTAGCCAAGATGGTGAAACCCGTCTCTACTAAAAATACAAAAATTGGCTGGGCACGGTGGCAGGCGCCTATGATCACAGCTACTTGGGAGGGTGAAGCAGGAGAATCATTTGAACCCAGGGGGCAGAGGTTGCAGTGAGCCAAGATTGTGCCACTGCACTCCAGCCTGGGTAACAGAGTGAGACTCTATCTCAAAAAAAAAAAAAAATGAATTTGACCCATGTCATGTCTCAGAGCCCAGGAATCCATGCGTCTCTGGAGAGCCCTGGGCAGTATAGAAATTGTGCACTCAAAAATTTGTCAGGGGAGGCCAGGTACGGTGGCTCACACCTGTAATCCCAGCACCAGCACTTTGGGAGGCCGAGGCAAGAGGATCACTTGAGATCAAGAGTTAGATGCCATCCTGGGCAACCTAGTGAGATCCTATCTCTACAAAAAAAATTAAAAATTAGCAGGGTATGGTGGTGTGCACCTGCAGTCCCATCTACTCTCGAGGCTGAGGTAGGAGGACCACTGGAGCCCAAAACTTTGAGGTTGCAGTGAGCCATGATTGTGCCCACTGCACTCCAGCCGGGGCAACAGAGACAGACTCTGTCTCCAAAAAAACTAAAAAGATGATCAGGGTACCACTACTTCTTCCACTCAATCCCATCTAATCATTTATAACCAAGCCCCAAGCATAAGACACCAAAGAGAGTCAGGATGTTTTTTTTTAATGAGTTATCTGACCAGAGACAAAGGTAAAGGTCAGGACAAAGAGAGAGGTCTCCCCCAAGTGGGAATCTGGGGAAATGCAGTCTAAGAGGAAAAGAGGGAGCCTCCAAGTTTACCCCTGAATGAGAACGTGAAAGTGGAGTCGGAGGAGGAAAGCCATGACCTGCGTCATATATACACTGGTGTTGCAGATATTAGGAGACTGGAGAGACCAATGGCTGAAACAGAAGGATTTTATTTCGGTGCCTGGCGCAGTGGATTCGCATTCGAAAACTGAGCACAGCACAAAGAAAATGGGTGCCTTTTATGCACCTTTGTGATACAGGATGACAAAGCAGGAAGCAATTTTACAGAACTAAGAACAAAGAGGTTGATTAACCTGTGGCATGTCTTGTGATGTACTTGTGATGTCATTTGAAAAATAACATTTTGTGAAGCACATTTCACATTCTTCAGGTTTATTTGCCCTGTGACCTTGCAGCTGGCCGGCAAGAAGAACAGGAACGCTCAGATGCCTGGGAACTTCCCTAAGAATGTGGGGAGGATAGATAAGGTTAAATGCTTTACTGAGAGACAGTTACTATTTATTTTGTCTCAAGCAGAGCTGGGGAGGAGGTATATTAAACAGCACACAACACAGCAAGATTTACCTTATTATATAACAACTGCTACAAATTACTATTATTTTTATCTTTTAATTTTCTTCTTCACTCCTGGGGCAGGCAGGGGTGGGCATTTCGGAGGCAGCTTGGGTGTAGGGACAGGGGGTGTAGCACATTACCACCCACTCAGCACTGCCTGGGTCCCTTTTGCTCCACCTGGGTCCTGCAAATATTTCTTCTGTCATCCGGCGAATGTTGTGTCCCCACAAATTCATAAGTTGAAGCCCTAATCCCCAACGGGATGGCATTAGGAGGTGCAGCCTTAGAGAGGTGATTAGGTTTAGAAGAGGTCATGAGAGCGGGGCCCCACCCTGATGGGATTAGTGCCCTTATTGGTGGCGGCGACCACCACCACTCAACTGAAACTCTGGGCTCTGCAGAATGCTGGGGTCTTGGCTCCCAGAGGAAAAATCATTTCCACCAGGGACACAGTCAACATCCCATTAAGTGTGATGCTGCAGCTGCCACCTGGTTCCTTTGGCTGCTTCATAGTAGGAAAGATGAGCAGGCAAAGAAAGGAGCCTCTGTCCTGGGAGGAGGAATGAATGCCCCCATCAGGAGGAAGAAGGGCTGCCTGGGGTCTGGGAAGATGTTTAGCCCTCGGTGATTTCGCCTGGCAATTTCTAGTCCCTATCTTTTTTTTTTTTTTTTTTTTTTTTTAAACAGAGACAGCGTCTCACTCCATTACCTAGGCTGGCATTCAGTGGCGCCATCACAGCTCACAGCAGCCTCCCCCTCCTGGGCTCACGTGATCCTCCC
Source organism: Sapajus apella (assembly GCF_009761245.1). Classification (NCBI taxonomy): domain Eukaryota; kingdom Metazoa; phylum Chordata; class Mammalia; order Primates; family Cebidae; genus Sapajus; species Sapajus apella. Next base: position 7,067,830 of record NW_022436991.1, on the reverse strand, counting down.
GCCTCAGCTTCCCAAGCAGCTGTGCCCACCACAGGTGCACATCACCCTGCTCAGCTAATTTTTAATTTTTTTTTAATACAGACGAGGTCTCGCTCTGTTGCCCAGGCTGGTCTCAAACGCCTGACCTTAAGTGATCCTCCCACCTCGGCCTCCCAAAGCACTGGGATTACAGACATGAGCCACCACGCCCAACCTCTGGCCCACTTTTGATGGGAAATGGTCACGTGCAACAGCCACAGCCTGAGAAGGGAGGGAATAATGACCAGGGGCTCAGGACCCTCAGCGATGAAGGTCTGATCAGCCCCCAGGTGAGCCACTGAGGTCGGCAGGGGGCACGGCCAAGGACTAGGGGAGAGCGTGAGTAACAGAGAATGGAGGCTGGGCACAGCGGCTCACATCTGTAATCCCAGTACTTTGGGAGGCCGAGATGGGTGGATCATGAGGTCAAGAGATTGAGACCAGCCTGGCCAACATGGTGAAACCTCATCTCTACTAAAATATAAAAATTAGCCAGGCGTGGTGGCGCACACCTGTAGTCCCAGCTACCAGGGAGGCTGAGGCAGGAGAACTGCTTGAACCTGGGAGGCGGAGGTTACAGTGGGCTGAGATTTCACCACTGCACTCCAGCCTGGTGACAGAGCAAGACTCCATCTCAAAAAAAAAAAAAAAAAAAAGACAGAGAATGGAGACAGTGAATACCTGGTGGTGGCCAAGTCCCCTCCCAGCCTCTTCCCTTCTGGAAGCGGGCGAGCAGGCTCAGCCAGGCTCTGCATCTGCTTTGATGTGAAGCACAAAGCCTCAGCCCCCTTTCCGCAGTTTAGGGCAACTCTGCGAAGCCAGCTCCAGAGCTGCTGGAAGGCAACACAGCCCAACCCGTCCCTCTGCCCAGTGCTGCCTCCTCCCACCCTAGATGCTGATCCCCAAAACCTTTCCCATGTGCCAGTCTCCACCCCAGAGCCCGCATCCCCAGGTAACCACCTGCACCAGCTCTAGTCCCGGAGAGCAGTCCGGCAGGCACCTTTCTCATGCCCCACTCCAGTCCCGCTCACCCAGCACACACCCATCCCCCGTTGCTCCCCCTGAATCCCCAGATATTTCTTCTGTTATCAAGTGAATGTTCGTGTCCCCTCAAATTCATATATTGACACCCTAATCCCCAATGGGATGGTATTAGGAGGCGGGGCCTTAAGAGGTGATTAGGTTTAGAAGAGGTCATCAGAGCAGGGCCCCCACCATGGGATTAGTGCCCTTATGAAAAAACAAAAACAGGCCTGGCACGGTGGCTCACGCCTGTGATCCCAGCACTTTGGGAGGCCGAGGCGGGCGGATACCCAGCGCTCTGGGAAGGCTGGTGGATCACCTGAGGTCAGGAGTTGGAGACCAGCCTGGCCAACATGGTGAAACCCTGTCTCTATAACAAATAACAAAAATTAGCTGGGCATGGTGGCACTTGCCTGCAATCCCAGCTCCTTGGGAGGCTGAGGTGGGAGGATCACGTTAACCCGGGAGGCGAAGGTTGCAGTGAGCCGAGATTGCGCTGCTGCACTCCAGCCTGGGTGACAGAACGAGACTCTGTCTCAAAAAAAAAAAGAAAAAGAAAAAAGAAAAGAAAGTGAAGTCCCAGCCCTAGCACTAAATCCAGGACACAAGCTCAGACTCCATTTTCCCTGAAGATTATTCCAGTACATCAGAGAAGTTCTGATCTCTGTCCTGATTCATTCTAACTGATATAACGAAATACCTTATTTGACTCATTTTTTTTCTTTTTTTTGAGTGAGACAGTCTCACTCTGCTGCCCAGGTTGGAGGGCCGTGGCACAATCTTGTCTCACTGCAACCTCTGCCTCCCAGGTTCGAGTGGTCCTCCTGCCTCAGCCTCCCGAGCAGCTGGGACCACAGGTACACACCACCAAACTAAAAAAACTAATTTTTTAGTTTTTTGTTTGTTTGTTTGTTTGTTTTGCTTTTGTTTTTGTAGAGACCGGGTTTCGCCATGTTGGCCAGGCTGGTCTCAAACTCCTGGGCTCAGGGGGTCCTCCCACCTCCACCTCCCGAAGTGCTGGGATTACAGGCGTGAGCCACCACACCCGACCATTGTTTTTGTATCCACTCAATGCGCAGACATTGAGCACCTACCATGTGCCTGGAAGTTTCCAGACCCCTATCCATTCAGGCATTTGGGCAGGAAAGGGCTCTGTATCACTTCCGGTTCTTGTTTGCAAGCAGCAGAAATGGGCTGTGGTTAATTAAACAGTCAAGGAGTTTGGTAAAAAGATATGAGAGGTCTTCCAGAATCATCTGTACTCAGAGGGGCCAGGAGAGCAGAGGACGGAGCCTGTCAGGCCAGGGGCCCTGGCACTGAGGGGTGGCAACAGGACAGAAGAACCTCCTCCCAAGTCCCAGTTTCCTCCTGCATGGCAGCCACCCTGCCTGGCAACAGACAATTTGCTCTGCTCTGTCCTCCTCTCTCCTCTTCCAGCTCCCAGTGTCTTCCCGAGCCCTGACTCACTGCGCCATTGCTGCCCTCCTCTCCCCGCCATTACATAACTGTCCCCTGTCTCAGGGGCCCTTATGTAACTTGAGTCACCTCAGGCTCCCTGCCCCACCTCGCAGCTCCCACCTCAGCCTGGCCTGTCTGGTACAATCTTTCACAGTTGGCTGGGCCAAGCCCTCAGTAAGAAATGTGAAAACAGAGAGAGGAGGAGAACACTCCCCCTCCCAGCAGTGGGACAGAACAGAGACAAGGCCCAGCCCGCAAGAGGACCTCTAGAGGAGGCTCTTCTGCACACCAAGCCCAGGCCCATGGCCTCTGTCAGGGACTTGAGCAGCTCCCTGTGCCTCAACGTGCACTTTTGTAAAATGGGGCTATAGTACACGTCATAAGGTTGTCAAGAAAATCAGAAAGTTTATTTATGTTCGTGTGTGTGTGTGTGTGTGTGTGTGTGTGTGTGTGTGGGTGTACAAAGTGTTAGAACAATGCCTGGCAAACTGTAAATGCTACATGACTGTTTGTTACTCTTTTTGGAGAGGTGGCTCTAGATAAGTGTTCCTTGAGTGGTGGTTCTCAATCTTCATGGCCTTGGGACACTTTCACACTCTTAAAACTGATAAACTAGTGGAAGACCCCCAAAGAGCTTTTGTTTAGGTATATGCCAATACTTTATATCCTGCCTCGGACAGAGTCAGTGCCCAGTAAAGATTAAGAGCTATTGTTCTCATTTAAAAGAACTTGGAGGCCAGGCGTGGTGGCTCACCCCTGTAATCCCAGCACTCTAGGAGGCCAAGACTGGTGAATTACTTGAAGCCAGAAGTTCAAGACCAGCCTGGCCAACATGGTGAAATCTCCTCTCTACTAAAAATACAAAAAATTAGCCAGGTGTGGTGGCGCACATCTGTAATCCCAGCTACTCAGGAGGCTGAGACACAAGGATCACTTGAACCTGAGAGATGGGGTTTGCAGCAAGCTGAGATCACACCACTGCCCTGCAGCCTGGGTGACAGAGTGAGAGTTTATCTCAATAAATAAATAAATAAACTTAAAGGACTTGGGAGAGGTAATATTGGTAGGTACATACCGAGTAAATACCTACCAAAATTCACCCTATTTCAAATTAAAGCCAAGGAAAATTTAAAAGTACTCATACAATAAACCTATTACATGTTAACATAAAAGCTTTTTATAAAGAATGATGATATTTTCCAAAAGAAAAAGCCGTGAGTGAGAGGCACAGCAATAGTTTACATTTTTCAGAATCTCTGAAATGCCTGACTTCATAGAAGACAGCGGGACCTTCGCATCTGCTCCCGCCAATGGTCTGTTGCAGTATCACGTATCCGAAAGCCCCTGGGAAACTCCACTGTACACTCATGAGAGAATGACAGTGAAAGCGGAATATAAGGATTTAGTGCTATTATGAAAGCAGTTTTGATCTTGCAGACCTGCAGAGAGGCTCCCTGGACAACACTTCGAGAACCACTTGGTACATTGAGGAAAGAGAGAGTGGAGACCAAGCGCGGTGGCTCACACCTGTAATCCCAGCACTGTGGGAGGCCAAGGCAGGTGGATCACTTATGGTCAGGAGTTCGAGACCAGCCTAACCAATATGGTGAAACCCCATCTCTACTAAAAAATACAAAAGTTAGCCGGGTGTGGTGATGTGCACCTGTAGTCCCAGCTACTAGGATGACTGAGGCAGGAGAATTGCTTGAACTCGGGAGGTGAAGGTTGCAGTGAGCCCAGATCATACCACTGCACTCCAACCTGGGCAACAGAGCGAGACTCCATCTCAAAGAAAAAAAAAAAAAAAACAAAAACAGAGTGAAAAGAAAGAAGCATATTTTCATGTTTTCACCCAATTAGTACTCACCAAAAGAATAACAAGTAACTAGCGACCAGGCTTGGTCTCTTGACTCAAATCTCCAAGCCCTTTTAAACTAAAACAACACCTGACCCCTACTGGGCGCTGGCTGAGTTCACCTGGCGGCTACGCTCGGCTCCAGCAGGTGGAGACTATTATGAGCCCCATCCTCTCATACATGCAGAAACCAAGATACAGAAAAACTGAGTGACTTCTCCAAGGAGACGTGGCCATGTGGAGATTCCATCCTCAGTATTTGTGAATCTCCTCCCACCCTGTTTAGCCATGGCCCGAGCCTGCTTCAGCCTGCAGACCCGGGGATTCTCATTTCATTGAATTGGACCAGGGAAGTACCCAGGCACGCTTTATTTTATTTTATTTTTGACTCAGGTAATTCTCATGAGCAGCCAGGCCCGAGAAGGGCTGGGCCAAGGTCTTACCCCTGAGAGTGCAGTCCTGGCTCTGGCAGTCCACTGGGAGCTTTTGGGGGTGCAGAATCCTCTCCCTCCCTCTGAACCAGAATGTTCATTTGGACAAGAACCTGGGTGATTTGGAAGCACATCACAGTGTCATAAGGAAAAACTAAGAGAAAGTGCAGCTGATCATAGGATTCCTGAGCAGGGGTAAGATAGCAGGATAGGGCAGTGGTTAGAGCCTGGACTCAGGCTGGCACATCCGGGCTATGCCTCTGCCTCTGCTCACTCGCTGGCTCTGTCTCTCTCTCTGCCTCTCCCTCTCTCTCTCTGTTTTTTGAGACGGAGTTTTGCTATTTGTTGCCCAGGCTAGAGTGCAGTGGTGTGATCTCAGCTCACTGCAATCTCAACCTCCCAGGTTCAAACAGTTCTCCTGCCTCAGCCTCTTGAGTAGCTGGGATTACAGGCACCCACCACCACACCCAGCTAACCTTTGTATTTTTAGTAGAGACGGGGTTTCACCATGATGTTGGCCAGGCTGCTCTCAAACTCCTGACCTCAGGTGATCCGCCTGCCTTGGCCTCCCGAAGTGCTGGGATCACAGCCATGAGCCACTGCACTCGGCCTTTGCCCTCTTTCTTAAAGTGGATCCGACATCACTCTAAGCTTCATAACTGAGTAAAGATAAACGGTTGCGCATTTCTGAAACCTCCACCAGGGAAGCTCATAGACACCTATAAATAAATAACCTAGAATTGCAACCATTCAAATCATTCTTTGTTTTACATAGGGGTAGAGGCTTGAGTTTGCCTTTGGGGGCAAACAGTTCCTTTGTTTTGGGGACACAGCAAGGGACCTTCTAGTAGTAAACTGGCAAAGCAGAAACCTTTTTTTTTTTTTTCCTAGACCAAGTCTCATTCTGTCACCCAGGCTGGAGTGCAGTGGCATGATCTCGGCTCTCTGCAACCTCTGCCTCTCAGGTTCAAGCAATTCTCCTGCCTCAGCCTCCCAAGTAGCTGCGATTACAAGCATGTGACACCATGCCTGGCTAATTTTTATCTTTTTAGTAGAGAAGGGGTTTCACCATCTTGGCCAGGCTGGGCTCGAACTCCTGACCTCAGGTCATCCACCCACCTCAGCCTCCCAAAGGGTAAAGCAGAAACCTTCTATGAAGATAGAGAGCGGCTTCTGTGACAGAGTTGAGTCAGGAGGAAAGGAGGGGAAGGGAGAAGGGAAAGGGGCCGCACACTTTCTACCTGGCCCCGGGATTGGGTTTGATCACCCTGAGACAGTGGTGACCCAGAAGCTCAGAAGCCACCCTCATGGGTGGCTGAGTAGGACACTGGACATATGTGCCACCAGCTCAAGCCCCTGCTCCTTGAACTCTCAGAAAGGTCACTTGGGGAAGACACTGAGGGTTCCTACCTCAAGCGCCTTTCCCTCACCGTCCTTCTTTACTTGAGTCTCTTGGTACCAAAAGCTCATTTCTCAGCCTCCTTTGTACTAGAGGAAGCGAAGTGATTCAGTTCTGACCAAGGAAATATAAGGGGAATTCGGCACCTGGGGTAAGAGGTGGGACAGTTCTAGGAATGATTTTCTTTCCGATTAACAAGGAGGCTCACAAGGCGAGCTCTCTTCCCTGGACAGCTTCTTTCCCATGTTGGAGATTGTCAAGTCAAGATGTGATGTTTGGTGCCATGGCAGCCATCTTGTGACCATGAGGTGCCAAGCTGAGGGCGGCTGATCAGAAGACTAGAAAGGCACTGAGCCCCTGCTTACCTCATTGCGCAATGAACCAACTGTGAGAGCATCCACATCCCAACTCACTGTTGTGTGATGACAAACATCCCTACTGTGTAGGCTATAACAATTATCCTGTTGCTTGAACATTTCCTAACTCACAGCTTTGGGGGCTTTGGGAGAGTGTTCCCATGGTGGCCTTGCAGGGGACCCAAGAGGCCAGGATGAGGCTACTCCAAGCAATCTTGCATATCCACAGACAACCTGTGGGAGCCGATGCAGGAAAGGAAGAGAAGGTAGCAGTCACATGGTGACTGTAACTGACACACTGGTTTGTGGATGACTATGGGGACACACTGTTGGGGACTCCCAGAAACGACAGCCAAAGAGCACTTTGCCACCGTCAATACATTTTCTTTCCTTCTTTCTTCCTTTTTTTTTTTGAGAGAAGGTTTTGCTCTGTCGCTCAGGCTGGCATGCAGTGGTGTGATCACAGCTCCCTGCAGCCTCAGCCTCCCAGACTCAAGCTGTCCTCCCACCTCAGCCTCCAGAGTAGCTGGGACTGCAGGCAGATGCCACTACACCTGGTTACAAATTTTTTGTAGGGATAGGGGTTTTGCTCTGTTGCCCAGGCTGGTCTTGATTAGCAGCCAAGTAGGCAGTGCACCGACCGTTTCTCAGGTGAGGAATAGAGCCAGGGAAGCAATTCGTTTTCTTTTTTTTTTTTTTTTGAAGAACGAGAGAAAGAAAGAAAAAGAATGAAAAAAAAAAAAAAGAAAAAGAATAAAGGAAAGGAAGAAAGAGGAAAAATTAGTTTTCACTAGACGAAGTGAACCAGGCACCTGAGACCCTGACATAGCTCCCTGAACCTCCTGGAGCCATTCTCTCCAAGGCTGGAGATCCAGTGAACTCTCCTGGGAGGTGAGGCTCCTTGTGACATTGTCTGACCTGGCAGCAAATGACACTAGTTTGACCACTGGTTGAGAATATGGCCTATGGAGCCAGACGGCCTGGATTGGGTTCTTTCTTTGCCAACCATCTAACCCTGGGGCAGTATTTAACTCCTCTTAGCCTCAATGTCTCCATCTGTAAAATAGGGAGAATAATAGTCTCTGGCCTAAAGCGTTATTGGAAAAATTAAACGAGTTAAAAAATTTAAAGCCAGGCACAGTGGCTCATGCCTGTAATCCCAACACTTTGGGAGGCCAAGGCAGGTGGATCAGGAGGTCAGGAGTTCGAGATAAGCCTGGCCAATATGGTGAAACCCCATCTCTACTAAAAAAATATATATATATACAAAAATTAGCCAGGCATGGTGGCGTGTGACTGTAGTCCCAGCTGCTCAGGAGGCTGAGGCAGAAGAATCACTTGAACCCAGGAGGTGAAGATTGCAGTAAGCCGAGATCGTGCCACTGCACTCCAGCCTGGTGACAGTGTGAAACTCCATCTCAAAAAAAAAAAAAAGAGGGAGAGAGAGAAAAGAAAAAAAGAATTCGAAACACCTAGAATAGCTCCTGGCACACAGGAAGCACTACGTGCTCAGCTGTTACTTTTATTATGATCATCCATGGGTGTTTGAACGTTTTGGAGGGAAGGAAGGAATGCACCTGCCACTCAGTGTCCTCCTTCATTTTCACTCTGTGCTTCCTGTGGTGTCATCACCCAAAGCGAAACTGACCATCACAGTCAGAGGCCTCTGTAAAACAAGTGGGAAAGGGAATATAACCCTATCTGCAATGTTAATCATCTCATACTAAGGGCTTTCCACATGCCAGACCCTGCGTGAAGCACTTTACATGTAACATGTGTTAGACCTTCACAACAACCCCAACAGGCACGTACGATCAAAATGATCTCCGTTTTACGGACATTGAGGACTTGAGGCTCACAAAAGTGAACTTGCCGGCGTTTACAAAAGGATCTCCGCGTCAGTTCCAAGAGCTGCCACCAGGTGGCAGTGCCCACCCACTTTCCAAAAGAGCAGTCTGGCGGGAACACACTAGGAAAGGGTCGTCCTGCAAATGTTTAATGAACGCCTACTGTGTACCTGGCACTGTTCCAGGCTCTGAGGATCCATGCAAATAATCCAGGCGGGGGAGATGGGGAACACTGCCTTTATGGTTCCTCCCTTCCATTTTCCTTTGACTATAATAAAAGGTATCCCAGAGAGACTTGCCCAAAGGGGATGTGGCCTAACCGAGACCGGAACTGGGAGGCTGGAGGCTCGCGGGAAGGGATGGGAGTATCTGGAAGGCCACGGTCCCCAAAGATCAGAGACTGAAACTATTCCCAGAAGGCAGTGTTCTTCTGCATCCCACCTCCCTGCAGCCCCCGGGAGAGAGGAGCAGGGGTCCGTCCTCTTACTATGATGTCTTAATGTGGCTGGGAGGGTTGTGACGACGAGCGGCAGGGTGGCGGGGGGGACCGCGGAGTGGGGAAGGAAATCTCACCCTGAGAATCTGGAGTGCGGGGAAGGGATGCTGCTCAAAGGTCTGTTGCTGGCTTTGGGTGGGGGGGGGGGCACCTGAAACTGCCCGGGTTTGCTGGTCCGAAGGTCACCCAGGTAACCAGCCCTATATGAGGTGCCGGAGCGCAGCTCCCAAGCCTAGGCGAGGCATTGCTGACCTCGGAGAGGCCAGTGGACTAGGACGGGGTGAGGGGGACTCAGTGCCCAGGCGGAAGGCTGCCCCGGGCCCCTCCTTCAAGCAGGTCCCACGGCCGCCCCGCAGGCACGTGTCCGGGCTGTGCCCTGAGCGCCTGCAGAGCGCAAGGCCAGTGGCCTGGGCCGCTGAGTGTGTGCGCCCTGGAGGGCTGTGGACGTGTGCGTACGTGGGTGATGTGTGCGCTAGGGGTGGTGGCGATCCTGCGCAGGGACCCACGTGAGGGGTGCCCCGTGTGGACGTGTGTGTTTGAAGGGGCCGAGGACACGGGTGTTGGGCTCAGTGTGCGTTAGGGGACAAGGACACCTGGGAGGTGGGTACAGAGGAGAGAGAAGAGAGTGTGTCCAGGAGGGAACCTGCCTCGAGGAGGCCTAACGGTGTGTGTGTACCTAGGTGTACACCGGGGCGTTGGTGGCTTTGGAAGACGCTCGGCGAGATTGAGCCTCTCCGCGTCCTGGACCCGGTGCTGGTGTGTTTCGGGGAAGTTACTGCTTATGAACCCACCTTGGAGCGTGGCCTGGGCGCGGGAAGGCTCCTGCACTGGGATCCCTCCGTAACCCTCGGTCGCGGTCCCCCTCGGTAAGTGTATTGGCTGGAAGGGGCTGTTCCTGCAAATGGATCTACCCTGGGGAGTTGCAGGCTCGTCTGGACTGTTTATGGGCGCACTGTGGTTGTGGGGGGAACGTCCCCAAATTGGGGACACGGGAGGGAGGTGGGGGTGATCGTCTCAGCGATCCAGGCTAATAGCCACAGCTTGGGCCCCGGGGGTGCAGGCAGGCGGCGCCTAGCCCCGCGCGGAACCACCTCTGGGGTTGGGGGGGGCCGGGGGTGGGGAGCGGAGGCCCGGGGGCGGGGCCGGCCGGGGGCGGAGGCGGGGCCGCAGCCGCTGCTGCAGCGCTGGCCGGGCCAGGGGGCGCCTCGCGCGGCGGCTCTGGCAGGCGCTGCAGTGAAGCTGGACCCGCAGGCCGGCGTGCGTGTAGCGGGGGCCGCGGCCGTGCTGCAGAGATGTGACTGGGGCCGAAGGCCAGCGGGAGCGTCGGCGCTGTGGGGCCGCGGGGCTCGGTGAGTGCGAGCCGCGTGGATGCGGTGGAGGACACCGTGGGGACCCCAGAAACTTTTCCCGCCGTGGAATTGGGAGGATGGGGAGGATCCGCTTCTTGTGTTTTTGTAAGCGCCCCCTTCACCCCCAGCCAGGGAGTTCATTGCCAGGGGAGATGCGGGATCTGGGCGAGAGGAACCCCGTGCCTTGTGAGCAGAGCCGTAGAGGGCGGGGCGGGGGAGGGGAAGGCCTGGGGACCTTTACTCGGGAAGGAGGACTGTGTCTGGACCCGGTAGAAATCCAAGTCTCCCAGGAGGGTCTCTGACCGACCACAGGTGAACGGCAGCTGGGAGCATAAAGGAGCCCAGCCACGTCCTAGTGACTCCTCGTGCGTGAGGAGCTGCGGGCTGGTCCTGGAGCCGCGTGGGGGGCTGACCGTGGACAGGGCAGACGCAGCCGGGGGCGCAAGGGCTGGACTCTGGGGGAGAACAGCGGCACCTGTCGCAGGGACTGGGGGCCAAGCCCGCAGCCGGCAGTGAGTGCGCATTACTCAGCAAGGGGAGGGGGGACACCGCGGGAAGAGGCGGGGAGAGGGCAGAGCTGAGACCTGGGCTGGGGGCGAATGACGAGGAGGAGTGGGAAGGAGGGGGCGACTGCATACAATGGCGCGGGGTGGGGGCAGTGAGGTTTCCTTTACAGACTGGGGGCACTGAGACCTCTGGGAGAGGTGGCTAGGCTGGGGGTAAGGACTAGACCTGTGCTCTGTCCCCTCTCCTTGGGGAACACGGGCTTCCAGCCCTACGAAGACCCCACAAACCCGGGGTCCCCAGCGCTTGGGCCGAAAAGGGAGCGCGCGGGAGGAGCCTGCACCCGCCTTGGCCCGGATTAGACAGCCCGGGGGAGGACCACCGACCTTGCCCCAGAAGTCTCCCCCGTGCAGTGGGTTCACTCCTCCGTCCTTGCTTGGTCACACCCAGGCCTAGCCAGTCCCCGCTTTCACGTCCCCCGTTCGCTAAGGGGGCGGCTCCTTGGAGCGCGGACAAAGGCCCCTGGAGTGTGGCGGGCAGCGGAGTCCCCGCCTGGGGCCCCAGCCCACGCGCCGCATTTGCCGCCCAACTGCACCAGGCCGGGGGGCACCTGAACAGAGCCCAGAAAGCTCTGGGGGACCCCGCAAAGACAAGAGCAGTTGGGGAGGGATCTGGCACAAAAACCCCGGCACTTCAGCCAAGGAACCTTCTTAATTCAGAAGTTTCTTCGGTGGGGACACGGGCCTTGAGGAGGATTCAGGCTTTGAGTTACACTGCATGCAAATGAAATGTAAATAGAATGCAAATTGGCATCTGTCGTTTGGAAACCCTCCCGGCCAGTTTGGTATCTTAAGACTGTGGAGTGAACGGTTTTCTCTCTGCTCCCTGCTCTAAGTCTGGAAAGGGGTCAGCTAAGTTGGGAAGGGAAGGAGATTCCAGGGGAAGGAGCGGCCATTTGGGGGCACAGGCAGCAAGACAGGCAGTTTTGTTAGAAAGATAAACTCAGAATCTTCATTGGATTAGTATGGTATTTCAAGACGTGCCAGGCACAGAGCTGGGTGCCTAGACACTGCCTCGTATGCAGCGGACAAAACCGCTGCTCTCTCGAATCTGGGGAGGTGAGTGGACAAACACTAAACAAACCCATAGCAAATGGATCTGAAATCCGATTGGGATAAGGACGGCCAGAAAATAAGATGGGGTGGTGTAAAAGAAGGTGACAGGGGTGTATGTACCTGAGGAGACTGTTTGGGGAGTGACATTTGAGTGGAGCCCAGCTACAGGCGGGGCCGCTGCTGGGAGTTCTTGGGGGAGGCTGATCCTGGAGGAAGGCACTGTGAGTGCAAAAGCTTGGAGGTGGGAATGAGCTTAGAGGAACTGAACAAAGGCCATTGTGGCTGCAGCTGTAGGCAGATTTGGGGGTGGGGATAGGGAAAAGGTAGGGACCAGCCAGGTCCCAATATTTTGGGCCATGGAAAGGAGTTTAGGGTTTATTGTTTGAACCAGTGAACCTTTGGAGGGTTTTGAGCAGGAGGCCATGGGATCTGATTTGCAGATGCTCCCCTGATGTCCACAAGGAGATGGAAAATAGCCCTGTTTTCCATACTGCCCATGGGGATAAAGAGACACTGGGAGCCTCCAAGGGGCTCTGTCCAGCCTTGGGGGACCACTTTGAGCCTGGCCAGCCACTGCAAGCCAACTGGAGGAGCAGCTCAGGCTTTAAAATCCACTCCCTACTTAGAAGCAGTTCCCCGCAGCCCCATAAGCACTTACTCGCATAGCTTCCTGGGGGTTCCGAGTTAGTCACATTTTCTCCTCGGAATTACAGCCTGAGAGGAACCAACCACCGTGGATTGGGCAGCCAAGGATGCAATTTGCATTTAAATGATTGCTTTTATTTACAGGACTGGAGCTGTTTTGCATATTCATGGATCACAGAGCTTGTGTTCTTGCAACCCTGTTTACTAACCTAGGGAGGATTCTGTAATTTGAGAGCCCTCAAATTTGCCAGTGGTCTAGTCAGCAATGGGAAAGGAAGATCAGGAGATCCAGTAGCTTGGAAAAGATATCAGAGGGTGGGAACTGCGGGTCTGGGAAAGAGCTTAAAGTCAGGAAACCTTGTAACAGTTTAATCCTGCAGAGCAGGAAATGGAGTGAGCTGGGACTGAGTGTGATGCTGAGGGGCTTGGGGACGGGCTCTGCAGCTCCATCCTGGGCCTCTGCCAGACGTGGAGGGTTCAGAACAGGGATGCAGCGGAAAGGCCTTGAGGTCAGGAGCTGGGAGAAATGGGTTCTAGTCCCAGGCTGGCCTGTAAATTCCAGTAAGCCTCTGGCCAGTTCTTCTGACCTCTCTGCCTTCATTGTCCTAACAGGAAAATGAGAATCATGCTTGTCTTTTCTTTTTTGAGACAGAGTTTAACTTTCTGTCCCCCAGGCTGGAGTGCAGTGGCACAAACTCGGCGCACTGCAAACTCCGCCTCCCAGGTTCAAGAGATTCTCCTGCCTCAGCCTCCTGAGTAGCTGGGATTACAGGTGTGCACCACCACGCCTGGCTGATTTTTGTCTTTGTAATAGAGACAGGTTTTCACCATGTTGGCCAGGCTGGTCACAAACCCCTGTCCTCAAGTGATCTGCCCACCTCAGCCTCCCAAAGTGCTGGCATTACAGGCGTGATTGTCTTTTTAACAAGTAATTCACTAAAAAGCTGTTGCTTCCTCTGTGTCGGGCACCAACCTGACTTTTCTTCTTTTATTTATAATAGAGACAGTCTTCCTACGTTGCCCAGGCTGGTCTTGCACTCCCTGTCCCAAGCAATCTCCTGCCTCCCATAGTGCTGAGATTATAGGCATGAGCCATCGCGCCAGGCCCAAACTGAGTATTTTTCATGTACTTTTCATCAGCCTTGTAAGAGGGCTCTATCATTATCCCCATTTTACAGATGAAGAGACTGAGGTTCAGAGAGGTTAAGGTTCAGAGAGGTTAAGTAATGCCCAGTGTCACACAGCTCTGTCTGACTCCCCTCCTCTGGCCTGTTTCCCACTGAGGCCTTTCAGTCTGATGGGAGTGTCAACTGTGTACCTGTATTCATGTGGGTACTGGGTGCTGGGTATATGCGCAGGGCTAGGAAATCCACCCCCACCCCTACTGCTCATTTTATCTTTCCCTTCTGTGTCCCAGTGCCTACCACCATCCTAGAGAAGGTGGGTTAAGATGCCTCTAACCTGCTAGACACAGGGAGGGGACATAGCTGATGTTGGGGGAACCCAGGGTAGAGCCTCACTGGTAGTAGCTGGAGCAAGGCCAGTAACAATGTTCTAGAACGGTTTTATACATTTCACGTCTCCTTTCCCGAGGCTGAAAGGGAAGATGGGGATGCTGGTTCCCAAGAGAATGGCTGGTATCTGGTCTCCGGGTGTCTGGGCTCTGCAAGAGAGATGCCTGGTTTCAGAGCACCCCAAGGTCCTCTGCCCTGGGTTCTCCCTCCACAGCGAGGCTCCCACTTAGAGCACCTGCTGCTGGTGTTGAGAGTCCCCAGGGCCAACCACCCCTAAAGGCGTCTCCCCTTCACACCACCTCAGGGAGCTCTTTGGTCGGTGTGTGATGGGGAAGGCCAGGAGCCAGCAGTGAACAAACGAGCAACCTCATTACAACACACCCTTTTCTTTTTAAATTTTATTTCATTGTATTTATAACAGAGACAGAGTCTTGCTATGTTGCCCAGGCTGGTCTTGAACTCCTGGCCTCAAGCAGTCTCCCACCTTGACCTCCCAGAGTGCTGGGATTACTTGAGCTTGGAAGCCAGCAGTGGACAAACACCTAGGCGAGCCACCTCATTACAACACCATTTCCATGGCAATCGCTCGTTCTAGCAAAATCTGTTTCAGAAGAGCTCAGCACCTCAGACAAGGGAGCATTTGCCAATCTTTTTTTGTCTTTGTATTTATTTCCTTTTATTATTATTATATTTTGATCAGCGTCTTCCGCTGCCACTTAGGCTGAAGTGAAGTGTCTGGATCATGGCTCACTGCAGCCTCAAACTCTTGGGCTCAAGTGATCCTCCCACCTTAGCCTCCTGAGTAGCTGGGATTACAGGCACATACCACCGAATATTTGTATTTTTGTAGAGACGGGGTTTCACCATGTTGCCCAGGTTGGCATCCAACTCCTGGGCTCAAGCAATTTGCCTGCCTTGGGCCTCCCAAAGTGCTGGGATTACAGGTGTGAGCCACCTCGCCTGGCCTTTTGTATTTATTTAATAGACGTCTTATATAAAGTACTTCCCCCGTTAACTACTGTCCTAAACCCTAATTATTTTAACCCTCACCATCACCCCATGGAGTGGACACTGTTACCACCTTTGTTTTACAGATGAGGCACCTTATGGCAGCTGCCCAGAGCCACAAGGTCCTAGCAGGTAGCGTGGGGACATTGTCAGAAACTAGGAGGTCTGATTTGCTAAGTTCACTCCGAGGTATGGCCTTGGTGTAGCCTATGGGCAGGCCTTGTTTTCCTTCTCATGCAAGGAATCCTGCCCACCTACGTTCTGGTCTCTGTAGGCCCCAGCACGTGGAGAGAGAGAGTATGCTGTTCCTCCACCTGCTAGCTGCTTCCGGCCCCTCTGCAGAGTGTGTGTGTGTGTGTGAGAGAGAGAGACAGGCAGAGAGAGGAGAGAGGGAGATGCAGTATATTTGGGAGCATCTGAGTGAGTCACATTTCTAGGAGCCTGGCTGGCAGCAGAGGTAATTAGCATGTGAGCTGAGTCTTGAGCATTCGTTCACATTTATTCATTACTCCTTTTGAGAAGCACACGCCTGCATCCCACGGGTTTGTTGCCATATATTCATCCTGTCCCAATCAGCCCTGCCTCGAGGCTGACTCAAAACCTCTAATCTGGTACCGTTCCTTTTGGGGCTCCTGGAGAGCTGCCCAACTCTCAGGGGTGGGAGGCACCAGGTGGCTAATTTGGCAGGATGGGGGCTTACCTGCCAGGGGCCACAGCAGATCATGGGCATTGCCTGCCTTCTCTTGGGCTGGGGTGGGGAGGTGAAGGAGCTGGGGCCCTGGGTTCCAGCTCTCGCTGCCGTCCGTGTTCTTGTGTATCCAGCCTCAGTACAGCCTAGCATCGCCTGCAGCGCTTGTGGAAGCACTGGAGGCTGGACCCACTTCCTGAGAATCTGCATTTCTAATGAGCCCCATGGTGATGCTGCTGCTCTTGCCAGCCCAAGAACCAAACTTTGACATAAACCTCTCAGACCCTCAGTTTCCTCCTCTGTAAATGGGAATGAGAACACCCGCCCTTTTGGGGTGATGTGAGGTTTGGAGATCACATTTATCCATTCATTCAGCAACTGGATCGTGAGCACTGCCCATGTGCCCGGCATGGGGGAATTGGTGCAGCACAAGACAGACAAGGTCCTGGGCATGGGGTAGGGGTTGAGGGAGGAGGGGAATGGTGAGGAACAGACCAAAAGAGTAATACAAATAAAATAACCTGGCCCGGTGTGGTGGCTCAGGTCTGTAATCCCAGCACTTTGGGAGGCCAGGTTGGGCAGATCACTTGAGGTCAGGAGTTCGAGACCAGCCTGGCCAACATGGCAAAACCCCATCTCTACCAAAATACAAAAATTAGCCGGGTGCCTGTGATCCCAGTGACCTGGGAGGCTGAGGCAGGAGAATCACTTGAGTCCAGGAGGTGGAGGTTGCAGTGAGCTGAGATTGCACCACTGCACTCCAATCTGGGCGACAGAGCAAGACTCTGTCTCAAAAAAATAAAATAAAATAATTGAAAATTGAGGTACACGCTACAAAGACAAAAATCAAAAGTATTGACAAGGACAGGGAGAATCTACTTAAAAAAAAAAAAAAACAGAGTCTCACTCTCTTGCCCAGGCTGGAGTGCAGTGGTGCGATCATGGCTCACTGCAACCTCCGCCTCCCAGGTTCAAGCGATTCTTCTGCCTCAGCTTCTCAAGTAGCTGGGGTCACAGGCATATGCTACCAACCCTGGCTAATTTTTATATTTTTAGTAGAAACAGGGTTTCATCATGTTGGCCAGACTGGTCTGGTACTCCTGACCCTAAGTAATCCGCCTGCCTCGGCCTCCCAGAATGCTGGGATTACAGGCATCAGCCACCGTGCCGGGCCAGGGAGAAGCTACTTTTATTGACTTGCCGGCCAAAGACTCAACAAGTGATACTTCTAGGACTTCAGGGTGTAGCAAAAACCCAGTACGACTACTTGCTTCCTGCCGTCACCTCTTTGTAGCTGCGTGACCTTGGACAAGCCTGCTGACCTCCCTGTAGCAGGTTTTATCTCCTGTAAAATGGAGACAGTAATAGTACTTACCTTATAGAATGATAATGTGGACCATTAGGTATTCATATACGTGAAGTACATGGAGTGCCAGCTCTCCAGCACTGTAAGGGTTAACTAGTTATTGTCACTTTGGCTGCAATAGGCAACTCTGGGGGGGCATTTATGAATCCCCCAGAAATCCTAGATGAGCTGCCTTAGCTTTGGTGTGTGAGG
Source organism: Sapajus apella (assembly GCF_009761245.1). Lineage (NCBI taxonomy): Eukaryota > Metazoa > Chordata > Mammalia > Primates > Cebidae > Sapajus > Sapajus apella. The sequence continues at coordinate 7,050,566 of NW_022436991.1, read as the reverse complement.
CAGTGTGCCACACCCCTCCCCAACCATCCTGGGTGTTGTTCTATGGAGTGGGGTGGCTGTCACCTCATGGGCAGCCTTGGCAATGATAATGACCCACTTAAGACAAATGGTGCCATCCATTGCATCTATATGCTCAGATGTTGGGTAGGGAGGACTTCCTGGAAGAAGGGGGCCATAAGATGTAGGAAGAATACTAGAACTTCTTTGTTGGCAAGGGATAGAAATCCAGCTCAAACTGGCTTAATCCAAAAAAAGGGAGCAGGGAGGTGGGGAGGACTAGGGGGAGTTAATTGGCTGCTGGAACTGGAAACACCAGGCTGGCTTCAGGCATGGATGAATCCAGCCGTTCAGTGTATTAGGACGTTGCCCATCCCATGGCCGTTTCCTCTGGGACAGCTTTACTCTCAGACAGGTTCTCACCCCATGATGGCAAATGTGTTCTCCAGCTTCCAGCCTCCATCCTCGTAGTTTTTCAATCCCAGCAGAAAGGGAAGACCTCTTTCCAGTGAGTGCTAGAACAATCCTAAAGCTGATTCTCATGGGTCTGGCTCAGGCCACATGCCTGTCCGTGGGTCACTCACTGTGGCTTAGGGTAGCACAAATGCTCTGATTGGCCAGGCTTGAACAGATGCCCATCCTGGGAGCTCAGATACAAGGTAGCTGTCTCTCCAAGGGAAAATCAGGTACTCTTTCCAGAAGTGGGAGAGCCGGATGCTGGACAGCAAAAACAACAGCTGTCCCGGAAGACAGAGTTCCACCCTCAGAGATGAAAACAGAAAGCAAGAGTGTATCCACTTCCCATGTCAGAGAGGAGTCGGGAGCTGGAGACCCAGACCACGGCCGTAGAGCTCTGCACCATTTCAGAAGCTTGGTTGCCATCTTGGTGTTGGCGCCCTCTGGACAGGTACTCTGCTGTGGCTGCACAGCTGAGCAGGAAGTGGGAGGAGTGGAGAAACCAAAGTCCCAATTTGCAGCCAGGCCTGGAAAAGACATCCCCCTCCGAGAGTGAATGCAAATAGTTTAAGGAGGCCACATTCTTGGCCAGGCACGGTGGCTCACGCCTGTAATCCCAGCACTTTGGAAGGCCGAGGCAGGTGGACCATATCAGAAGTTCAAGACCAGCCTGGCCAAGATGGTGAAACCCCGTCTCTAATAAAAATACAAACATTAGCCGGGCATGGCGGCAGGCACCTATAATCCCAGCTACTGGGAAGCTGAGACAGAGAATTGCTTGAACCCAGGAGGTGAAGGTTGCAGTGAGCAGAGATCGCGCCACTGCACTCCAGCCTAGGCAACAAAGTGAGTGTCCATTTCAAAAAAAAAAAAAAAAGGAACACGTTCTTGCAAAGAGACGCAGGGTGCAGGCCTGCTGCTGAGGGGCCTGACTGGGTTCATGGCATCTTTCCCATCAACCCTGTCTGTAATTGCTCCACCTTGGCACAGGTAACCCGTAGGCCAGATAATCCTTTCTGGCAGGAGCTGTCCTATTATAGGATGTCTAGTGGCGTTCCTGGTCTCCGAGATCCCCCATACCAATTGCATCTCCCTCCCTAGTTCTGACAACCAAAAATGTCTCTAGACATTTTCAAATGTCCCCTGGGGGTCCAAACTGCACATGATTTGGAACTGCGGACCTACGGGGGAGGAGGGGTTGGGGACGGGGTAGCAGTCAGGACTGAAAAGCACATTCCTGCCTCCTGTCATCCTCACAGCCACCCTGGGGCTGGATAGGATTAGAGAGGCTGCCTGGGGCATCGCTTGCTGAAACTTGCTGAGAAGTCTCCTCACTGAGCTGGCCATTGATGAGATGTCTCAGGGAAATCCACTCCAGGCCCCCTCTACCAGGTCAGGGACTGGTGGCATTTTGTTCTGACACCTCCAGTTCATAATTTTTGATCCCTCGTGGGCTTTTAGGACCTCGTGACAAGCAGTTACGTCTAGGATGATGTTTCTCCAAAGGTTGATAGGTTGAAATGTGCCCAGTGGGTATGCAACATGGGTCACATCAACGAGTAATTTTATTTTATTTTTTATTTATGTATTTCTTGAGACAGAGTCTTGCTCTGTTGCCCAGGCTGGAGTGCAGTCGCACGATCTCGGCTCACTGAAACCTCCCTCTATCTCCCGGGTTCAAGTGATTCTTCTGCATCAGCCTCCCGAGTAGCTGGGACTACAGGCATGTGGCACCATGCCTGACTAATTTTTTTTATTTTTAGTAGAGACGGGGTTTCACCATGTTGGCCAGGCTGGTCTCTAACTCCTGTGCGCAAGTGATCCTCTTGCCTCAGCGCCCCAGACTGCTGGGATTATAGGCATGAGCCACCGTGGTCTCAATGAGCAATTTTTAAATGTCTGGAGATAAGTACTTGAATGTGTTTAGTTTTCTTTTAAGAGAGTTGATTCAAAAGTTAAGTAAATAACTGCCCAGGTGACGTGTGGACAAAGCGTAAGTAGCTGCAGTGGCACGCCAGTGGCCAACGTGGCAGGACCACGAATATGTGGTGGACTGCAGGCTGACAGTCAGTGCGTGGAGTCCGTCCTCACCCCTGCATGTGCCTGAGCAGGAGGCCGGCGCGGGATGCTGGCCAGATGTCTTCCATTGCAAGCCTGCCTCCTCTCATCAATAGGCAAAGGACATGAGCCCAACAGCCTCAGGCACCTTTTCCTTCAGTAGCATCAATAATTTATGCCACTGGAAGGCCTCACAGCCAGGGCAGGATCTGAGATGCTCATAGGATCTCCGTTACAGAGAGGTGGTCGATACCGCATTTACTTAGGGAAGCCCCAGGGACGCACTGGAGCCCTGGGAAGGCAGCTGGTTGCAACCCCACACGTGAGCTGGGCGGGGGCAGTAAGGCTGGCTTGAGATACCGGGAAATGAGCATCCAGCCAGCTGTGCAGGCTGTGGCTTTCCCAAAGACCAGGCTCCCTTCAAAACCAGGAGCTAGTAGCCATGAGGTAGAGGATGGTCCTGACTATGTTTCCCATTCATTCATATTTACTAAACATCTACTTCATGCCAGGTGCTGTGTGTTGCACTTGAGTCTACACCAGTGGTTCTCGTCCAGGCGATTTTGCTCCCCCAGGGGACATCTGACAGTGTCTAGAGATATTGTGGGTTGTCATAGTTGGAGGAGGGGACGTGCTACTGGTATCCGGTATTACCAGAGCCCAGGGATGCTGCTAAACATCCTCCAGTGCACAGGACAGTCCCCCACGACAGAACGATCCAGCCCAAATGTCAGGTGTGCCAAGACTGAGGGAGCCTTGTCTGCCGGTGAACAAGAGAGACCATGTCCCTGCCCTGCCACTTCTTGCGATGAAGGAAGTCAGGATGGAAGGACAGGAGGAAGGGAAGGGAGAAACAAAGTAAACAGGCAAAAAATGACCAACGCGATTAGACCAGAGGCTGTGGTGGAGAGGAGTGGGGTGTGACCTTGGCCAAGGTCTGAGGGACGGCAGCAGAGCTGAGCTCAGCACAGGGAAGGGGAGTGGCCAGGCAGAGGGAACAGAGGGGCAAGAGGAGACTTGGGTTAGCCCAAGTCAGTGAGGCTGCTGTGTGGCGTCCAGCTCGTATCCCGGCAAGAGAGAAGGCAGCAGGGAGAATTCTGCAGGTTTCCCAGGGAGAGACGCACTCCGGGGAATCCTCCAGAGATGTTCTAGAAAGCGAGCGTGGGAGGTGAGGGAGAGACACAGCGTGGAACCAAGGAAGACAGCTGCTTTTGTGTTTACTACATTTGAAACGCTGGCAGCCCAGCACTTTGGGAGGCCAAAGTGGGTGGATCACTTGAGGTCAGGAGTTCGAGACCAGCCTGGCCAACATGGCGAAATCTCTTCTCTACTAAAAATACAAAAAAAAAAAAAATTAGTCAGGCATGGTGGCACGCACCTGTAATCCCAGCTACTCAGGAAGCTGAGGCAGGAGAATCGCTTGAACCTGGGAGGCAGAGGCTGCAGTGAGCCAAGATCGCGCCCCTGCACTTCGGCCTGGGCAACAAAGAGACTCCATCTCAAAAAAAAAAGAAAAAAAAGCAATGCTATGAGTCTTCGGAGTGAGGTCGAATCCAGGAGTTGAGTTGTGTGACCTTGTGCAAAGGTTGTCACCTCCTGGAGACCCTGTATTGTCACATGTAAGATGGAGGTCCTAATAGGAGCATTGTGAGGACTAGGTGCATCCATTTCCTGGCCCGGGGTCAGTCGGCAGTAAATGTTAGCTGTCAGCCTCGAGAGGCTGAGACCGGGTAAGGCGTGCCATTCATTCTCCTAGCACAGCACTTGGCCTGTGGCTGTCTCTTTAAAATTTCATTTTTTCCCCTTATTTTTTGAGAGGTCAGACATGGCACAGAGTATCAAATTCAAAGAATACAAAAGGGTACACAGAGAATTTGGCCTCCTTCCCACCCTGTCCTCCAGCCACCAGCAAAGATGATTCAAAGTTCTTCCCTGCACCCAGCCAAGGGTACAGATGGGACCCAAGCCCTCCCTGCCTGGAGAAAGGGGCAATTTTTCCTCCATGTGCAGAGGTGCTGTGCGCACTTGCAGGTTTGAAATGAGGCAGGTCTTCAAGAAGTCAGGAGACAGGGAGTCTTCCAGTGAATTGATCTTTGGTTCCCCCCAACCATCCTCCCCCTTGGCTTTTCTAGAATGTTCGTGGCATCAGAGAGAAAGATGAGAGCTCACCAGGTGCTCACCTTCCTCCTGCTCTTCGTGATCACCTCGGTGGCCTCTGAAAACGCCAGCACGTCCCGAGGCTGTGGGCTGGACCTTCTCCCTCAGTACGTGTCCCTGTGCGACCTGGACGCCATCTGGGGCATCGTGGTGGAGGCGGTGGCCGGGGCGGGCGCCCTGATCACGCTGCTCCTGATGCTCATCCTCCTGGTGCGGCTGCCATTCATCAAGGAGAAGGAGAAGAAGAGCCCCGTGGGCCTCCACTTTCTCTTCCTCCTGGGGACCCTGGGCCTCTTCGGGCTGACATTCGCCTTCATCATCCAGGAGGACGAGACCATCTGCTCTGTCCGCCGCTTCCTCTGGGGCGTCCTCTTTGCGCTCTGCTTCTCCTGCCTGCTGAGCCAGGCATGGCGCGTGCGGAGGCTGGTGCGGCATGGCACGGGCCCTGCGGGCTGGCAGCTGGTGGGCCTGGCGCTGTGCCTCATGCTGGTGCAGGTCATCATCGCTGTCGAGTGGCTGGTGCTCACCGTGCTGCGTGACACGAGGCCAGCCTGTGCCTATGAGCCCATGGACTTCGTGATGGCCCTCATCTACGACATGGTACTGCTCGTGGTCACCCTGGGGCTGGCCCTCTTCACGCTGTGTGGCAAATTCAAGAGGTGGAAGCTGAACGGGGCCTTCCTCCTCATCACGGCCTTCCTCTCTGTGCTCATCTGGGTGGCCTGGACCACCATGTACCTCTTCGGCAACGTCACGCTGCAGCAAGGAGATACCTGGAACGACCCCACCTTGGCCATCACGCTGGCGGCCAGCGGCTGGGTCTTCGTCGTCTTCCACGCCATCCCTGAGATCCACTGCACCCTTCTCCCGGCCCTGCAGGAGAACACGCCCAACTACTTCGACACTTCGCAGCCCAGGATGCGGGAGACAGCCTTCGAGGAGGACGTGCAGCTGCCACGGGCCTATATGGAGAACAAGGCCTTCTCCATGGATGAACACAATGCAGGTAAAGTGGGCATTGCCCAGCTGGGTGAGGCCCAGGGATGTTCATCCCAAAAGATGCTCTTCTTCCTCTCCAGTGGGGATGGGTGGCCCCAGTGCCTGGGGCAGTCCTAGCAGATCAGAGCCCACAAATGTTAGCTCCTACGCTGAAACTGACCCAGATGTGGGCTTGGGTTGTTTGTTTGTTTGTTTGTTTGAGATGGCATTTCGCTCTTGTTGCCCAGGCTGGAGCACAATGGCACAATCGCGGTTCACTGCAACCTCTTTTCTCTACAACCTCTGCCTCCCGGGTTCAAGCAATTCTCTTGCCTCAGCCTCCCAAGTAGCTAGGATTACAGGCATCCACCACCAGGCCTGGCTAATTTTTGTATTTTTAGTAGAGACGGGGTTTCACCATGTTGGCCAGGCTGGTCTTGAACTCCTGACCTGAGGTGATCCACCCTCCTTCACCTCCCAAACTGCTGGGATTACAGGTATGAGCCACCATGCCAGCAAGGTTTGGGTTTTGAGTTTTTTGTGTGTTGTTTTGGGTTTTTGTTTGTTTATTTGTTTTAGATAGGATCTTGTTATGTTGCCCAGCTAAGTACAGTGGCATGATCATAGCTTACTGCAACCTGGAACTCCTGGGCTAAAGCAGTCCTCCCACCTCAGCCTCCCAAGTAGCTGGGACTGCATGCGTGCACCACCATATCCAGCTGATTTTTTTTTTTTTTTTTTGTAGAGACAGTGTCTCATTATGTGGCCCAGGCAAGTCTCAAGCTCCTGGGCTCAAATGATCCTCCTACCTCAGCCTCCCAAAGCCCTGCATGAGCCAATATGCCTAGCCTCAGATACGGATTGATATTAAGTTTTTTTCCCTCCTACCAATTGCCAGCCAATTTGTTTTAACAATACAGGTTTCTGGCTTCTTTTGCAAAGCCGAATCTGTCATCACTGGGCCAACTTTTCCACCGGCTGCATGGTCTGAAACTGACCTGAGCCCATGTGCACTGGAAGGACCTGCCTCTGGCCCCTCCTGGCGTTGTGGCTGCCCTTTAGATGGGGATCTACTTGTCTGCTCCCCACACTCCCCACCACTCCCTACTGCTCCTGACCCAGCTGCTGTATAGCATAGTAACCTTAATTCCCTGGCTCCCCCAAAGTGTTTGAATCTACAACCCATGTGCTGGATGGATGTAGGGGGCCGCAAGAGGGGTTGCTCCCATCCCCTTTCCTACCTCGGTCACCGGGAATATACTAATCTGGGCCCTGGAGGCAGATGTCTGGGTTCAAATCCTGCCTCTGCCACTTCCTAGGTGTGTGGCTTTGAGCAAGTTATATTGCTTTTATGAGCCTCCGTTTTTCTCATCTGTGAAATAGAAACAGTAAGAGACTATACCTCACAGAGCTGTTAGGAGAAGGAACACAGTGAGTTCAAAGCCCTCTTGGTACCTGGTACGCCCTCTGTGCATCTTACTTGGCTTCCCCTGAAAGGAGAATCTGAGATAAGGGCTCCAGTGCAGGTGGTTTACTGGGGAGGTGGTCCCTGCAAGGGAGACGGCAGGGAGAATGAGACTGAGAAGGCGGAAACGATAAAACAAGTACATTAATGAACCGGTTATCAACACAGGCAACAGGGCTTAGTCGCACTGGGAATCATCTAAGGACCTCTGTTGAATGAGCCTCAGAATTGGCCTGGGAAGAAAAGGGAGGCTGGGGCATCTGTCCACCAGCTCCCATCTCCCAGTGTTATTTTGTTTCTGGTTTATGTTTTTGGTTTTTAGGGATTGCGTCTCTCTCTGCTGCCCAGGCTAGAGTGCAGTGGCACAATCACAGCTCACTGCAGCCTTGACCTCCCGGGCTCAAGCAGCCCTCCCACCTCAGCCTCCCCAGTAGCTAGGACCACAGGCACACACCGCCAGACCCTGATCATTTATTGTTTATTTTTGGTAGACACAGGGTCTCACTTTGTTGTCTAGCGTGGTCTCGAATTCCTGAGCCTAAGTGATCCCCCGACCTCGGCTTCCCAAAGTGCTAGGATGACAGGCATGAGCCGTAGCGCTGGGCCTCGCAGCGTTATTAACATCCCCTATAATTCTGGAGACGGGTGGACAAGTATCATCGGCTCCAAGGCAGAAAAACAGATCTGCTGAGCGCCTGAGGTGGACACTGTCTAGGTACCCAGGGCTATCTGCCACTGCTGCAGGAAGGTTCAGAAGTGAGGTCCTGCCTAGGGGTTGTGGCACAGGAACGCAAATCCCCTGCTGTCGATACTTGAGAAGTATCTCCTAGAATCGTTACTTGAAGGGAGTCAGCCAGGGTCCCAGCACTTGAGATTGAATAAACTTGCCCTTTCTCGGTTCTTTGAAGATGCATCAGAGTTATAACATGAATAACTAGTATCGTCATCATTTGTTGGGCACTAACTATGTGTCAGACACTTTTTGTTTTTTTCAGAGTCTTGCTCTGTTGCCCTGGCTGGAGTGGAGTGCAGTGGCATGATCTTGGCTCACTGCAACCTCCGCCTCCCAGGTTCAAGTGATTCTCCTGCCTCAGCCTCCCGAGTAGCTGGGATTACAGGTGTGTGTCACCACACCTGGCTAATTTTTGTATTTTTAGTAGAGACTGGGTTTCTCCATGTTGGCCAGGCTGGTCTTGAACTCCCAACCTCATGTGATCACCTGCCTTGGCCTCCCAAAGTGCTGGGATTACAGGCGTGAGCCACCGCGCCCAGCCACTGTTGGAAATCTTTGACCTGCATTAGCTCATTAGTCCTCACTGCCACCTAATGAGGTAGGTCTTGTTATTATCCCCATTCATTTACGGATGAATAAATGGAGGTTCTGAGAATTAAATGACTTGCCCGAGGACTTCAGATTGTCACGATTCCCTCTTCAGTGACATTCATCCAGGGGCCTGGTGCATGAACCATGCTCAGTAGCTGCCCATCCCATCCAAGACCATCCACGTCCCTCCTTCTCATTAGATGGACCCCCTCCCCTTGGCCAGACCGACAGGAGGGAACGCTAGTGGCCCCTCCTCTAGATAGGGCTGAAAATCCCGATGTGGCCTGTATCAGTTGCTCTTTTTCCTACCAGGAAGCTCCAGGTCGGCAAGCCCATGTTTTTTTAGAGATGGAGTCTTGCTCTGTCACCCAAGCTTACAGTGGCATGATCTCAGCTCACTGCAACCTCCGCTTCCTGGGTCTAGCAATTCTCCTGCCTTAGCCTCCTGAGCATCTGGGATTACAGGCGCACGCTGCCACGTCCGGCAAATTTTTTGTATTTTTAGTAGAGACAGGGTTTCACCGTGTTGCCCAGGCTGGTCTCGAACTCCTGAGCTCAGGCAGCCCACCCACGTTGGCCTCCCAAAGTGCTAGGATTACAGGCATGAGCCACCGCGCCCGGCCTACCCTCCTCTTCTTAAAGCACTTAAGCGTAACCCATCTCACGGAGATGTCAGGACAACTCTGTGCATTTGGAAAGATGAGGACTATCAGTCAGACCCATGACCCATTTTACAGAGCAGAAAACTGAGGCCCAGGGATGTCAGGCAATTTGTTCAATCGTTGGCTGTAAGGATGTGGCAGAGCAGGGAGGGAAACAGTTGGTTTTCTCAATTCCATTACTTCATCCTTTCTCATAAAAATGCAGGCAAGACTTTACAGCCAGATAAGATCCAGAGATGCAAGGACTCTGGAACCCAGGTTCGTGTCAGCAGAGCTGGGGCTGGCGTGGGGGTGATGGAGAGTCTGGAGGTGCCGCATACCCTGTCTGTTTCACAGTGACACATTCCAAAGCCAAGGAAGTTGTCTTTCCATTCCCCTCTTTCTAGATAAACATACTTTACTCTTTCCTGGTGGCAAATAAGCAACAATAATCAGCAAGGAATTATGTAAGTTCAGCAAGCAAAAATAATGGCCATATAGAATCAGCAAGGAATCGTGTAAGTTCAGCAAGTAAAAATAATGGCCAGGTGTGGTGGCTCACGCCTATAATCCCAGCACTTTGGGAGGCTAAGGTGGGTAGATTGCCTGAACTCAAAAGTTGGGACCAGCCTGGGCAACGTGGCAAGAACCCTGTCTCTACTAAAAATACAAAAAAATAATACCTGAGCGTGGTGGTGCACACTTGTAATCCCAGGTGCTCCGGAGGTGGGGTAGGAGAATCACTTGAACCCAGGGGGCGGAGGTTACAGTGAGCTGAGATCGTACCACTGCAACCCAGCCTGGGTGACAAAGGCAGACCTTTTCTCAAATAAAAAATAAAATAAAAGAATAGTAAACAAAAATTGCTTAAAATTCCTTTGCCCAGGGGCAACGGTTTGCTTCCACCCTCACATACAATAGGGCAAAGTGCTTCTTTTTTTTCTTTTTTTTTGAGAAAAAGTTTTGCTCTCGTTGCCCAGACTGGATTGCAATGGCACGATCTCGGCTCACCACAACCTCCGCCTCCGGGGTTCAAGCGATTCTCATGCCTCAGCCTCCTGCGTAGCTGGGATTCCAGGCATGCGGCTGCCACACCTAGCTAACTTTGTATTTTTAGTAGAGATGCGGTTTCTCCATGTTGGTCAGGCTGGTCTCGAACTCCTGACCTCAGGTGATCCACCCGTCTCAGTCTCCCCAAGTACTGGGATTACAGGTGTGAGCCACCTTGCCCGGCCTGGCAGAGTGCTTCTTAACTGTGCTGCACTTTACAATCAATTGGGCTGCTTTAAAAAATTACCAACGCTTGCTCAGTTGTGATTAAGTCTGAGTTTGGGATTAGGTTTTTTTTTTTTGAGACGGAGTTTCGCTCTTGTTACCCAGGCTGGAGTGCAATGGCGCCATCTCAGCTCACCGCAACCTCCGCCTCCTGGGTTCAGGCAATTCTCCTGCCTCAGCCTCCTGAGTAGCTGGGATTACAGGCACACGCCACCATGCCCAGCTAATTTTTTATAGTTTTAGTAGAGACGGGGTTTCACCATGTTGACCAGGATGGTCTCGATCTCTTGACCTTGTGATCCACCCGCCTCGGCCTCCCAAAGTCCTGGGATTACAAGCGTGAGCCACCGCGCCTGGCCTGGGATTAGGTATTTTTAAGCTCTCCAAGTGATTCTCAGATGTAAGTAACCAGGTTGAAACCACTGGTTTAAGTGGCATTCTTCAGCGTGCTTGCTTTAAATCAGCGTTACGGAGGTAGCTGCCCATCAGTAACTGCAGAGCTACAGTTTCCTTTTAATGATGAGGCTTAGCCTCTCTGTGCCTCAGTTTCCTATCTGCAAATAAGAACTCACAAAGTTATTGTAGAGATTAAAAGAGATCAGCCACTAAAATGCTCAGAATGATACCGGGCCCCCAGGAAGCCCGCAGCAGAGGTGGGTTGTCTTACAGTGTAAAGACCATGCTACTTGAGTAGCTGTGGCATCCTGGTTTTACTTCAAGGAAGTGGAACCATCACATTCAACAACACTGTTTCTTCGCCTTTTGAGAGTCATGGGTGGCTTTGAGACTCTGACAAAGCCATAGAACAAGTCTCCTTGCCATTAGGCCCTGTCACTCAATTTTCTGATCTGCGGCTGGTGAACACTCTGCCTGCTTCTGGCTCTCGATGATAAACAGCACTGCCATGAACATTCTCATGCATTGATCTCCAGGCTTTTGATCAATTCATTCCTTGCAAAAACATTTCCTAGATGCAGGTTAAAGAGTCTGCTCTGCAAATCTTAATACAGTAACTCTTCACTTAGCATTATTAACAGGGTTCTTGCAAACGCGACTTTTAAGTGATGTGCAACAAAACCGATCTTTTTCTCGTCAATTTCAGCAAAACAATGACACCATTCAAGAACCTCTTGTACGTTCTTTCACTTAAAGTTGCAGTTTTCAAGAAGCTTTCGATGGCATTAAGTGAGGAATTACTGTACATACTGCCAGATGGCGCCCTAGAAAGTTAGACCAGTTAACTGTCCTTCTCCTTGATAAACGCATCAAAGCCCCATCTCTCCATCTCTCCACCTCTTCAGCAACCTTGGATGTTGTCAGATCTTTTTAAAAATAGCCATCTTTTGAATCATCCCAAATGTGTGTCCACCAAAATTCACATGAAGCTGGGTGCCGTGGTTCACGACTGTATTCCAGCTCTTTGGGAGGCTGGGGCAGGAGGATTGCTTGAGCCCAGGAATTTTGAGACCAGCCTGGGCAACATAGGGAGAACCTGCCTCTACAAAAAATATTAAAATGGGCCGGGCACAGTGGCCCATGCCTATAATCCCAGCACTTTGGGAGGCTGAGGCTGGCGGATCACAAGGTCAAGAGATT
>NW_022436991.1:7034843-7038609 GCF_009761245.1 Sapajus apella | reverse complement strand
TGCGCCTGTAGTCCCAGCTACTCGGGAGGCTGAGGCAGGAGAATTGCTTGAACCTGGGAGGCAGAGGTTGCAGTGAGCCAAGATTGTGCCACTGCACTCCAGCCTGGTGCCTGGTGACAGAGCGAGACCCTGTCCCCAAAAATATATATATACTAAAATAAGCCAGGCATGGTGGCGTGTGCCTGTAGTCCCTGCTACTTGGGAGGCTGAGGTGGGAGGGTGACTTGAGCTAGGGAGGTCAAGGCAGCAGTGAACCGTATTCACACCACTGCACCCCAGCCTGAGACACAGACCCTGACTCAAAAAAAAAATTCCCATGAGACCAGGCAAAGCTACCACAGAAAGGTAAAGTTGGAGTCCTGGCTAGATGGCCTTTGTTCTAGAAACCCTTGCTTTGCTGGCCGGGGACTATTTGGCATGCTCCCTTGCCACAAGAGGAACAGCTGTTGGCATCACTGGTGCTGACCTCAGCCAGCTTGCATTTTAGGAACCAGGCTCCATGAGAGAGAGGCCTTATCCTTGAGCTCTTGGGTCTCATAGAATAGCCAGTGCCCAGGAGCCATGGATGGCCCAGTTTCTCTTGCATTTCAGCCTTTCGGGCTCTCTTCCTTTGAGAGTCCATCCCTGATGTGGTCATGCAGTGGGAAGGGCATTCTCCAGGCTGTCTTGCGGCTTTGCCAAGCCCCAGAAGCCTCCACCCCTATATCATTCCGCTGAGTGAGACCCCAGATATATACAACTTCACCCACCTGCTGCTTATTAATAAGTATCAAGGCATAAGGCATGTGATAAACGATTAAAATACACTGAGAGCTGTGGCACCTCAGATCCCATCTTGGAACGCGTTAATAAGGCACATGAAATGTTCACTTTCAAAAGAGCAAGAACGAAAAGTGTTCTTTCCTCTGTTAGGGGCTTTGGGCTCTCCGATCTCATTAGGGCCAAGGCCTCTTTAAAATGACCTTTTGCTTCTTTCTGGAAGGCCCCGAGTTGGTTCTGGGGGTTTGGTGGCTTTGGGTGGCTGTGGTCACAGCTACTCTACCCAGGAGGCTGAGGCAGGAGAATTGCTTGAACCCGGGGGCCTGGCATCGTGCACAGGGTCTATGAGAGAAAAGGCTGGCATTCCGCCATTTGAGCTTTGATTTCTAAGGGCACCTCCTTCTCTTAGGAGAGGTCCTAAGCAAGGTGGGTGAGCCTTGCTTGCCTCTCTCTTTGGCCCAGGTCTGGGTAGGGTGTGGGTTGGGCTTCTCGAAGTAAGCTGCAAGTAATAAAATCCAATATGAGTAGGCTAAAGCAGCGGTCCTCAACCTTTTTGGCGCAAGGGACCGGTTTCATGGAAGACAATATTTCCATGGATCGCGGCTGGGGGTTTGGGGGGCGATTTCAGGATGAAACTGTTCCACCTCAGATCATCAAGCATTAGATTCTCATAAGGAGCATGCAACCTAGATCCCTTGCATCCACAATTCTCAATTTTGCATCCCCAATTCTCAATAAAACTCGAGCTTCTATAAGAATCAAATGTCAGCCGGGTGTGGTGGCTCATGCCTATAATCCCAACACTTTGGGAGGCCAAGGTGGGCGGATCACTTGAGATCAGTAGTTTGACACCAGCTTGGCCAACATAGTAAAACCTGTGTCTACAAAAATTAGCCGGATATGGTGGCCCGTGCTTGTGGTCCCAGCCATTCTACTCAGGAGGCTGAGGCAGGAGAATCACTTGAACCCGGGAGGCGGAGGTTGCAGTGAGCTAAGATTGTGCCACTGCACTCCAGCCTGGGTGACAGAGCAAGACCCTGTCTCGAAAAGAATCGAATGCTACTGCTGATCTGACAAGAGGCAGAGCTAAGGCAGTACCTGTGACCGAGGGCTTGGGGACCCCTGGGCAGCAAAAATGAATTAGGCTTTAGAAATGGTTAGATTCCAGAGACTCAAGTGATAATACAATCTGGTCTTTCTCCATTTCTGCTGTTCACATCACAGCAGGCAACGGCGCCAGGAATGTACAGAGTCCCATTAGAAAAGAGAAACATTTCCCAGGATGTCTGAACAAAAATCCCAGGGTTAGCAGTGATTGGACCTAACTACCCTTCCCTGAGCCAGTCAGTGTTTCCAGGGAGATGTGATGACCTGATCAGCCGCACCTAAGCTACATTTAGGGAGAAGGCAGTTAGTTGTAGCCAACACTCACCGGTCTAGAATGTGGGAGGGATATTCACCAGAGGAGAGCCACAAATAGATCCTACAGACAGGGACCCGGGGGCTAAAGGGATAGATGGGTTGTAGAGTCTAGCGTTAGTTTTCTTTGAGGAGAATGTGTCTAATTAGAGGCAGATTCCCCCACCACAGCTGTGGTGTCTCTGCATTACAAGGAAAGCTGTGTGTTTTGGTCTTCCCGCCCCTGGAACAGGTCTAGGCTAGGAATTAATAATACGAAGAGTCTGTAGTTTGGGTGTGGTGATTCACACCTGTAATCTCAGCACTTTAGGAGGCTGAGGCAGTAGAATTACTTGAGGCCAGGAGTTAGAGACCAGCCTGGGCAACATAGGGAAACCCTATCTTTACAGAAAACTTAAAAATTAGCCAGGCATGTAATTCCAGCACTTTGGGAGGCTGAGGTGGGTGGATCACCAGGTCAAGAGATTGAGACCATTCTGGCCAACATGGTGAAACCCTGTCTTTACTAAAAATACAAAAAAAAAAAAAAATTAGCTGGGCATGGTGGCATATCCTGTAGTCTCAGCTACTCAGGAGGCTGAGGCAAGAGAATTGCTTGAACTTGGGAGGCAGAGGTTGCAGTGAACTAAGATCGTGCTGCTGCACTCAAGCCTGGTGACAGAGTGAGACTCCATCTCAAAAAAAAAAAAAAATTAGCCAGACGTGATGGCACATGCCTATAGTCCCAGTTACTCGGGAGGCTGAGGCAGGAGGATTGCTTGAGCCCAGGAGTTCGAGGCTACAGTGAAGTATGCACCACTGCACTCTAGTCTGGGTGACAGAGGGAGACCCTGTCTCAAGAAAAATCCCATGGACCATCTCTCACTTCTTTACGCTGCTTCCCGGGAAGGGCAGCTCTTTGCTCAGCACCAAGCATAGTGAGCTGCTTGAAGGCTTGGAGATGCCAAAGCAAGGTTTTCATCAGCATGTCTTAAAATATGTGTTCTTCACCCTGCCCCAGTCTCTTTGGTCTAGACCGGGCCAAGCTTCCCCTAATGTCACTTAAAATTCAAGTTGCTTCTAAATAACTAAGTGTGGGGTTCAACGCATGGTATCTGCAGTGGGTATAGTGATGGTGAAGAACCCAGATTCCTTGCCTGGGTCCCAATGCTCGCTGTGCCCCTTAGCAGCTGTGTGACCTTGGGCAAGTTACTTAATCTCTCTGTGCCCCAAGTAAAGTGGAAATAATGTAAGTACATATGGTCAGCCTGGGCAACAAAGTGAGACCCCCGTCTCTACAAAAAAATATATTAAAAAATTAGCCAGGCATGCTGGCATGTGTCGGTAGTCCCGGCGACTCAGGAGGTTGCGGCAGGAGGATCGCTTTGAACCCGGGAGTTTAAGGCTACAGTGAGCTATGACCATGCCTCTGCATTCTGGCCTGGACAACAACACCCAGACCTTGTCTCAAAAAGGTGAAAATTAAATGAGTTAAAAAGAAAGAAAAACTATTAAATGAGTTCATGTATATAGAGTACTTTGCACAGTGCCTGGCTCCTGCTTGGTACTCTATGAAGCTTAACTGTGGAACTGAGGTGATTTTGGCCCC
>NW_022436991.1:6994641-7034743 GCF_009761245.1 Sapajus apella | reverse complement strand
TTTTTTTTTTTTTTTTTTTTTTTAAAGATTCCTCCATGTCTTTTCATGTTAGTTTTTCTTAACAAAAGGAAAGTTCAAATCTCTAAAAGTACAGTATATGAAAAACGCTGGTTTTACCCTTTTTTTTTGTTTTAAGATGAAGTCTCATTCTGTCGCCTAGACTGGAGTGCAGAAGTGTGATCTCAGCTCATTGCAGCCTCTGCCTCCCAGGTTCAAGTGATTCTTCACCTCAGCCTCCTGAGTAGCTGGGATTACAGGTGCCCACCACCATGCCCGGCTAATTTTTGTATTTTTAGGAGAGACGGGGTTTCACCAAATTGACCAGGCTGGTCTTGAACTCCTGACCTCGTGATCCGCCTGCCTCAGCCTCCCGAAGTGCTGGGGTTACAGGCATGGGTCACTGCACCCAGCCATTAACCATCTTTCAGTGGGAAAAAGGGCTGACATGCCATCTCGGCCTCAGGTCTCTCTTTTGCTCTTGTTTGGAATAACCCCACGTGTCTGGTTAGAGTACCCCGTTCTCATCCCTGGTCATTTTCCAGTGAAGACTCTTAGCAGCTTCCCCCTCTGCGTGTGTCCAGAAACAGCAAGCAGTTTCGAGTACTGTGATGCTGAACTTTACATGAATGGCTTTCTGTAGTGAGAAGGCGCCTATCACCCACAGCCTGCAGAGGCTGCGTGGCTTGGGGGAGGCTAGAGGCCCAACCATGGGCCTCCCTCCCCTGGTCTCTTCAGCAGCTTTTCCCAAACCCACTGAGACGGGTCAGGCTCCTAGAGAGCCTAAGAACAAAGCCCCTTTGTGACTTTTGTTTTGAATCAGGCTTGTGACAAAGGGGAGGAGCCACTGGGCTGGGTGGATGGGGGTGCCCGGAGCGTGTTGTTGTTACAAGGGAAGAAAGCAAAATTGTGTCTTTTTTTTCTCTGGCCATGTTGTCTTGCCAATCCCTCCCTCCCCCAGCTCTCCGAACAGCGGGATTTCCCAACGGCAGCTTGGGAAAAAGACCCAGTGGCAGCTTGGGGAAAAGACCCAGCGCTCCGTTTAGAAGCAACGTGTATCAGCCAACTGAGATGGCCGTCGTGCTCAATGGTGGGACGGTAAGTATCAAGGTGTGATGGGTGGGCAGGAAGCCTAGGAGTCTACGGTGTGGGGGAGCAGCTTCAACAGGGACATGCTCCTCCATGGAGGCTGCTCATGTGGCCTGCAAAGACCGCAGCTCAAATGCATGCAATGCTTTTATTTTTCTTCTTTCCCTTTCTACCCCTTTTCTCCATGCACGGAATATCTGCCTCTATTTAGAAAACCATCTGTAGATTCGTTTGAAAGAGTTTGTATTCCGTGAGGCTCTTGCACCAAGTGAATTATGTGGCTTTTATAATACAGTGCCCCAGCTTTGTCCCTGGGAGGTGACTTTTGGGAAAAGCCCAGAAGAAGGAAGCGCCCCCTAGCAGATTTTGCTGACATCCAACCTAGGTTAAGGTCCCGGGTCGCCCCTCTGTGGATCCCCCAAGCTGGGTACCAGGTTCTCCCATTCCCTAAGAGATGTCCCAGGAGATTGAAGGAGCTATTATTTCTCCCCCTCAAACACCAGAAGCAGGTTTACTACTATCTGATGCCAAACAGACCTTCAGCAGAATTGTCATTACTTACGTTTGCCTCCGTGGAATGACATTATTTTGTTTCTCCAGCAATCCAAAGATGCACTCTCATCCCCACATTTAATTTCCAAACATAGCTACATGCTTGTTTCAGAAACAAGGCCTGAGCCAGTTTACATGTGTAAATTGATTTCCATTCTTTATATCATGTTCCAACTCCATAATTCAACCTGAGCATTCTTTTTTCTTTTTTTTATTGATGTAAATCAGGGATAGTCTTTGATCTCTAGAGGGAATTTAGGTTTTCCTGGCCTTTTGAATGGTATGCTAGGCATTGGTTTGCATTGGTTTGGAACAGGCTCAAAGACAGAATCACAGATTTGCATTCTTAAAACCCCCTGCCATCCGCTGGGCTGTTTAATTGTCCAGTGCCAAGAAAAGCCTGATTCACAAGCATTCGGCCTGTGTGTTATAATAAATATGGTTACAAAAGCCCCCTTGCGTCACTCTTAAGCCCTCCTAGTTCCTTCAAGGCCAGCATGTGAAAAAATAGTCAAGACAGAAAGTAAATGAGTTGAACTTACGTTCCTTAGGGGTGGGTGATTATCACAGAAAAGGGAGCTGAGCTTCCCAAGAACCGCAGCAGCATGACACACAGCCATTGCTGCCTTTCCTGGGAATTACTCGGCCTGCCTAGGTAAAAGCAAGGTAACTTATTTTTGCCACATTGTTTACGCATTGGTTTCTAATGTTGACTTTGCAAAGCACAGAGTTCTCAGTGTGTTATCCTTATGTTATTCCAGATCCCAACTGCTCCGCCAAGTCACACAGGAAGACACCTTTGGTGAAAGACTTTAAGTTCCAGAGAATAAGAATCTCTCTTACCGATTTCCCTCCCTGGCTGTGTCTTTCTTGAGGGAGAAATCGGTAACAGTAGCCGAACCAGGCCGCCTCACAGCCAGGAAATTTGGAAATCCTAGCCAAGGGGATTTCGTGTAAATGTGAACACTGACGAACTGAAAAGCTAACACCGACTGCCCTCCCCTCCCCTGCCACACACACAGACACGTAATACCAGAGCAACCTCAATCCCTGCAAACTAAAGCCAAGCTAATTGCAAATAGTATTAGGCTCACTCGAAAATGTGGCTGGGAAGACTCTTTCATCCTTTGGGGGTAGAACAGAACCAAATTCACAGCTGGTGGGCCAGGCTGGTGTTGGTTGGAGGTGGGGGGTCCCCACCCTGGCACCCCTCCCCAGCAAGTGCTGGACCCCAGGTGGCCTCTTGGAGATGACCGTTGCGTTGAGGAGGACAAATAGGGACTTTTCCACCGGCTTGCCTGGTGGTTTGCACATTTCAGGGGCGTCGTGAGAGTTAAGGAGGTTGTGGGTGGGATTCCAAGGCAAGGCCCAGCTGAATCGTGGGGTGAGCTTTATAGCCAGTGGAGGTGGAGGGACCCTGGCATGTGCCAAAGAAGAGGCCCTCTGGGTGATGAAGTGACCATCACATTTGGAAAGTGATCAACCACTGTTCCTTCTATGGGGCTCCTGCTCTAGCGTCTATGGCGAGAACACAGGCCCCGCCCCCTTCCCTTGTAGAGCCATAGAAATAGTCTGGCTTGGGGCAGCAGTCTCTTCTTCCCTTGATAGTCTCGCCCCGTACCTGCACTTACGGGTGTTTCCCTAAACCCTTTCCCAATTTTGTTCCCTTGTTCATTTCAAGAGCTCCAATGGGATCCCCAGGTTAAAGCCCCTCCAGGAGGCAGGTTGGAAGGCAGGCATCACGGCAGGTTTTCCGAGATAATGTCACCTAGCGGAGCTTCGGGGGTACCCGCTAGGATGCAGAGGTGACATCCCGCTGCCCCGCAAGCAGTGACACCTTGGGTCCTTTCCGTGGATGTGGTGAAGGTTCCTGGGTGGAATGGATCACATGAGGGTTTCCCGTTGCTTTTGGAGGGTGTGGGGGATATTCGGTCTTGGTTCTTCTGCAGGTTCCATGAAAACGGCCCTTTTCCAAGCTCATTGTTTCTGTCATGGTTTCCATCCCTCCTGAGCAAGTCATTCCTTTGTTATTTGGCATTTTGAACATCTCGGCCATTCAAAGCCCCACGTTCTCTGCTCTGTTTGGCCAGCATAACCTCCAGCATCGATTCAAAGCAAAGAGTTTTAACCTGACGGCATGGAATGTATAAATGAGGGGGGGTCCTTCTGCAGATACACTAATCACTACATTGCTTTTTCTATAAAACTACCCATAAGCCTTTAACCTTTAAAGAAAATGAAAAAAAAGGTTAGTGTTTGGGGGCTGGGGGAGGACTGACCTCTTCATAAGCCAGTACGTCTGAGCTGAGTATGTTTTAATAAACCTTTTGATATTTCCTGAGGCCCTAGTCTCTGCTGTCACCCCTTCCCACCCCATCCTTGCAAAATGCTGGGGAAAATAAGGCCAATCTGGCCCTCCCTGTGTGGCCCTCCTTCGAGTTTCCCTAAACAGCTAGTGCATTTCCTTGTGTTGCACGCATGGCCCCAGAATGCCGCCCCCACCTGCCCGCCCCGGAAGCATCCCGCCTCTGCCCAGAGCATGCGCTTGCTTCCAGAGAATCCTGTTCCAGTCGTTACGTGGACTGAAAACGTGAGTCCTGGGGAGGGGGGGGAGGGAACGAAGCTAGGACCTGGGGTGGGGGTAGTTGCATGCAGACCCCGTATTCTGAGACAGAAAGAAAGCTTTAAACACCTCACTCCTGTCCGGTGAAAAACGACAGCCTTACACATTCTCGTGCCAGGAAATGGTTACTCACCCCCGCTCTCTGGAGTCCTTTGGAGCTTTCTGATCCCATTCACACTATGGAGCAATTCACACCGTCGTTTTCTCTCTAAGTTCTTTATTGTCCAAGCATATAAAGTGAGCACAGCACAAATGACTGCCAATGGAAAGTCATGCTTCCCCGACATAAGAACAGAACCATCTTTGAGCCACGGGAAACCTCACTAATGAGACCTTCCCCCCGCCCCTTTTAAATCCGATATGTTATTGCACTTAGGATTTTGTTTTATTTTGGCTTTTAAGGTTGAGCGTGGGCTGAACGCCTTCACAATGGGGGCGGAGGCGGGAGTGAGGGGAGAAGGGAATGAGCTGTTCTTTTTCTAATGACTTCACCTGAAAACTACCAAGAGGCATCTTATTTGCCAAGAGACTGTAGCAGCCAGCTGCCCCCAATGGAGCAAGGTTTAAAGACAAAATTAAATGGCACCTCTGTTTAAGATCTGTTTGTGTAAACAAGACTTGTTTGGGGAAAACGACCTGGGAGGAGAGCATCTGTGATCAAAATCTCTCATTGTAAGCACAAATCGTTCCGTGTCTGGTTCCTAAAATCGCTTTGGGACTATAACAGCCACTCTTGTCCCCCCTTTTAATAGAAAATTGGCGTTCTATCCTGGATTTCTCCCCACTGGAGATGGAGGGCGGGAAGAGAGGGAGTCAGCTCTGACAGCTTACACATGGGGAAGTTCCGTGCATCTCAAGGGTTTCCCGAGTGGAAGGTCTGGTTGTTGGAAGCTGGGCGCCCCGTGCGTTTTTTTGTTTCTTTTTTTTTTTGGCCTAGAGGCCGTCAGGGCCCGCTGAACTAGGGTGAAGTGGGGTGGTGTCTTGGTTGGCCAAGGCTGAGTGAATGTCTCAGGCCAAACCCCAAACTGAAAGGGAGCATTGTGGCTTTTATAATCCAATGACGCAATGATGATACCAGCTTACAGGAGTTCTCAGCAGGTGCTTTTTATTAATCGACGAAGAGCTAAGGCTCATTTTTGATAGATAATATATATTTATTAAATGCATTAATGTGTGTTTTATAATGTACCTTTATCTTCCCCCTGGCTGACTGTTGCATACTTATAAAAAAAAAAAAGTTAAAGAAATTTCAAGACAATCAATATGTACCATAAATGACTATATAAATACAAATTTAAAAGGTTGTAAAGCATGGGCAGATAGGTTTTATTTTCAGAATGCTGTTCTTAACACGAAAATAAAGGCTTTACTATTTACTGAAGACGTGTAGTAGCTTGTCCAAACAACCCAGTGCAACTAACTGCTAGGCTTTCGGGTCTGCCCTGAGGCTCACAGTCTGTGGCATTTTAAATGGGACAATCTTGGTTAACAGAAAACCACAGAACAAATTAGGGTAATAAGTTTATTTAGCCATAAAAGCAGGAACTTTCTATATAATACTTTGGGACTTAAGACAAAAATTATTTGTTTCATCTGTCTGGGTTTAAATGTCTCATCTTGTTGGGTTTGCAATAAAATTTCAGGGCGGGTCTCCTTTGAAAATGATCATAAGTATAAGGTCTTTTTTATAAAAAGACTAGTAGTCAGTCACCAGGTAAACTTAAAACCCAATTCAGAGGTTGGGGACTTCAATTAGAATATGGATCTTTGCAAAGGCAGCCAAAAGTGAGAAAACTCGTAATAAGAACACTTCTGGATCCCTTGGAACTGGAGTTCATTGTACATTTTAACAGCAGCTGGTGTAGAAGGATACCTCTGAGGCACTGAAGAAATATCTGGATGAATGAATAAAATGTGGGGATAATGCAGAAAATGAAGACTGGTCCTTTCTTTTCTAAACTATTTGCACTAAAGCATGTTTGCAACAAATACTGTCTTGTACAGAAAAGATTCCATGTTCACATGTTCCAAGTCTTGTTAAAGAAATCACAAGAGAGAAAGCATTATTTGGACATTTTCCTTGCACAAGGTAACCTGTGCTCAGATGGGCAGAGATACATCTTAACTGTGGTTAAGATGATGGAATTTTCATTTTGGCTGCAGGTACCACATCATCCTCCATTTTGCATTTCACTGCAAAGAAAAGAAAGGGGAAGTCAGGATCAATTTACATACGCAGACAGGCTTGTCACTGGGAAACCGGAAACGTTGATGTGTGGACAAGGTCAGTTGCACCAAAACCCACTGTGCGCCTGCTATTCATGGTTCCTGCACTGTGGATCCGGAACGGGGAAGAACACAGCCCCATTGTGCTCTAAGGCCAGCACCTGAAGGTTCCAAACCACTTCCGGGACTGCTCCTGGCCATTAATTCAGTTCAGAAAGAGGTCAGAAGTGTGCTTTGTCGGTCGGGGTACTGAAGGAAGGCAGTTTTACTAAAGATGATGACAGATTCCAGGCTCTCCACTCATCCCCATCTGTCACCACACGCCCTGTTCTCCAGCCACCCAAAAGGGAAAACTCAGGGTATCACTGGGGTCAATGAAAAGGTCAGAAGATAATCTTTTCTCTTTTTTCATGGTCTGGACCAAGAACCTGATCTCGGAGATTTCCTGTGTCTGCCAAACAGGAAAGTTAGCTCCATACAGAGCATGGCTCTGTTTGTAAGGGAAATTAATCCCAACCGATAAAAGCCTTTCCCCAAATAAATATGGAAACCCAGTTCTTTGGTGGGTACACAGGACAGAGGGATCATTTTGGAAAGATCCTCTCTTTTAAGACGTCTTTGCCTGTAGTGTCCAAGTGCTTGCCCATATGGGAATGTCTTGAGAGGTTGTTTGAACCAGGCCACAGGCTCTGATGATTTGTGGAGAGCATCGTTCTGGTAAAAAGGGTGTTTGAGCTTGTTACCATGTAGGGCTGAGGTTTCAATTGAACCTGCCCCCGTCCTGACCGCCCAGCAACTATGGGCATGCACCAGCCAGAGGAGGTAAAGAAGTGGGTATGTACATCGTCTCATGAAATGCATTCTTTTGTTGTTTTTTGGGGGACAGAGTCTCTCAGTTATCCAGCCTGGATTGCAGTGACAAATCTCGGCTCACTGCAACCTCAGCCTCCTGAGTAGCTACAGGCATGCACCACCATGTCCTGCTAATTTTTGTATTGTTAGTAGAGACGGGGTTTTGTCATGTTGCCCAGGCTGGTTTTGAACTCCTAGCCTCAAGTGGTCCACCCGCCTCAGCCTCCCAAAGTGCTGGGGTTATATATAGGCCTGAGCCACTGTGCCTGGCCCTAATGTGGTTATTTTCTGATGGAGGTGGGATGACTGCCTTCAGCAACACAGACCAGCCCCGCAGTCTTCAAACTGAGAGCAAGGGTTCTTGGTCATGGTTCATTCAAAGGAAATCAGTTTCCAGGTCTTCAACTTCCCATCCTCTTTTCCTTCCTGGCCCGGTGTGTAAAAACTCCCCAAGTGCCAAACAAGAAGGCCGTTCCAAATGAGGCCTCCAGAGTCTCCTTTATTCTCTAAGTTTGACAACTATCAAATTGTATCATGTATTTAGTTGGTTTTATGTACCAGTAATAATTGTATTAACCCAAATCAGAAGAAATATTTTTAATATTTGGAGCCTGTGGTCTCAGGATATTTTAAAACATTCTTTTCAGTGTGTATACCTTTTTTGTTCCACATAAATGGAAGCTCTATGGGCAACCGCAGTGAAGACCCTATGTGCATCTAGACTCTATTAATGATGACACTGACCCTTCATAGTCAAGGATGCACCACACCTCCCCAAAGACTCTCCCACTATCTCACTGATCCCTGAGATGCTGGTGATTAACAACTCAACAGGGATTGGGGAGAGTCCTGAGTTGTAGTATTTGCCATTTCCATGGCCTATTGGAAGCCAGCAGCCTGACGACGTAACAGTCTGGAAGCGATGTGCACAGTCAGATGGAGCTGGGCTGCCCTAAATCCTCAGATTGACTTGTACAGCATCAGGCATAACTTCAGACCTGCAGGCTGGCTCTCTAGGGACAAGTTGGGGACATTTGCAATAGGGGGAAATTGTTAGAAATGCAAATTCAGGGCCCTTTTCCAGGCGGACTAAACCAGACACATAGATGGGAGGGTGGAGGGGTGGAGCCCATCCGTCTGCATTTTAACAAGGCCTCCCAGTGATTCTGATGGATGCTAGTTAAAATTTGACACCCACTGACTACTGGTTTTCTACCCTGGCTGCATGTAAGAATCACATGGTCAGCTTCTGAAATTTTATTGGTGCCTGGGTTTCATCCCAGCAATTCTGATGTAATTACCCTGGGGCCCAGGCATCAGTAGCTAGGTAAAGCTCCTGTGTGTTGCTAAGGTGCAGTCAGGGCTGAGACACAGATGGGGTTAGAATCCCTTTAAAGAAACATGACTGTAAGATCCTCGGAGAAATCTAGAATTATCCTCAACTTCTTAGCATCATGCAGGCTGGAAATAAACTGTGAGTATCACAGTTTAAACTGCTAGAGAGATAGCTGGTAGTCAGTCCGGGCGCGGTGGCTCACGCCTGTAATCCCAGCACTTTGGGAAGTTGAGGCAGGTGGATCATTTGAGGTGGAGTTCATGACCAGCCTGGCCAACACGGTG
The DNA here is from genome assembly GCF_009761245.1 of Sapajus apella. Taxonomy (NCBI): domain Eukaryota; kingdom Metazoa; phylum Chordata; class Mammalia; order Primates; family Cebidae; genus Sapajus; species Sapajus apella. The sequence goes on along the minus strand of NW_022436991.1, from coordinate 7,025,784 downwards.
AAACCCTGTCTCTACTAAAAATACAAAAATTAGAAAAATTAGATGGGCGTGGTGGCGGGTGCCTGTAATCCCAGCTACTCGGGAGCCTGAGGCAGGAAAATCACTTGAAGGGAGGCAGAGGTTGCAGTGAGCCAAGATCGCACCACTGCACTCCAGCCTGGGTGACAGAGCAAGACTGTCTCGAAAAAAAATAAATAGATAAAAAAGAGAGCTGGCAGACAGACAGATGCTGGAGGCAATTAGTAGCTGGAGGGAAGGACTGGCTTCTGGGAGGAATCCCCGGCCCTTGAGTTTTCTTTAGTTTTCTTGAACTGCCTGAAGGAAGAGTTGACCTGCAAGCTGTTGTCCTGGCATTTTACCCAATTCCTGTCCATGCCTTGACAATCTTGCCCACCCCCTACCAGCTGACCTTATCTGGGAAAAGGCCCCTTAGTATCTCTTCAGATCATCACTCAGAAATCTTGAGAGAGGAGAGCAGAAAGGAATAAGCTAGAGACCTTGTTGACAGTGGAGGGGTAAGAGATGGGGTATGTCGAGCTGACAGGCTGGAAATAAAGGTGGGCTGTGGAGACTCCCAGTGGAATTACCTGGGGAGTTTTGAACACCCTACACAATTAGGTCACCGTCTCTGGAAGCACAACCACATTGGAAAACTGCTTGGCATTACCAAGTGAAACTGAGCCTGACAGTGAATACAGACAATTCCACTCCTGTATCCTACTGAAGAAACCCTTCTATACGTGTACTGGGAGGATGCTCGTGATAGCAAAAACCTGGAAACAACCCAAACATCCTTCAACAGTTGACTGGATAAACCAATTGTGGGCTACTTGATCAGTGATTACACAGCAGTGAGCACGAGTGAGCCATAGCCACACACATCAACTTGGATTAGCTTAAAAACGTTAAAGGAAAGAGGAGTGGCGTGGAATAACACATATAGTGTGATTCTATTTATAGCAAATCTAAATGCTGAGAGATGTGTACAAAGGTGAAAAGAGCTCCAAAGAAAAGCAAGAGAACAGCTATCACAGAAGTCAAGGGAAGTGGCTTCATGGGGGAAGAGCTTTAAAAGTGTTGACTGTTCTGTTTGTTTGTTTGTTAAATGTTTAGAGACAGTCTTGCTCGGTTGCCCAGGCTGGAGTGCAGTGGTGTGATCGTAGCTCACTGCAGCCTCTGATTCCTGGGCTCAAGCAATCTTCCACAAATGTTTTATTTATTGTTATATGTGTCTTATAGTCACTGTTAATACGTATATTTCACCCCAAAAATGGTAAAAAAAAAAAAATAGATATACGCGTATATTGCTTGAAATTGCAAAGCCAACCAATAAAGGAATGGAAAATAACTATGTTGCTGTTTTGGGGAAGGGAGGGATAGAATCTAAGCTAACCCTCATCAGTAATGGCAGGAAATCAGTAGATCCTATCAAAAATCTTATTACCGTACAAGCCTTTTCCGGATACAGCAGTGATGCCCTGAGGAGCAGCAGAAGTTCCAAGTCATTGTGTCTGGGGAAGCACTACTTTGCTAAAAATTAAGCAACAGATAAAATGTCTACTTGGTGGTCTTCCTCCTCCTGGCTTGGCAGGATACAGCCTTGCACAGGTGCGTACTTGATCAGCAGAGGGAGGGAAAGAGGAGGGAAGCAGGGCTGAGAGAGGCAGGAGGGAAGGAGCAAGCCAGGATGCTGCCGGAGTGCAGCTTGCACCTTAGCTCGGAGACATCATCGTGGTTGGCTTCCAGTACCAATAGACAGATGCCTCGGTGCCCCTACGCTGTCCTTGTCCCTCTCGGCAGGCTGGTACCCAGCCAATTCCGGAAGGGCTGGGAGAGTGGAAAATCCCGGAGAGAGATACGCCAGCCCTTCAGCTTCAATTAAAGGCAATGTGACAAGAAGGGCCTTGCATACTAATGAGACTTGGTACATCTTCTCCTCGTGGTCGCCCTTATCTTCTCCCGTTCCTGTGAGTGACAGGACTGAGAACTCAATTCACAACCCAGAGGAAAACCTCCCAGCCAGCAGCACAGGACAGATAAAGAAGATGCCTAAAGCTCAAGACAGGAAATGTGGGGACCACAAGGTCATCCGGCCACTCACAACGTTGTCCAGACAGGGCTTCAGCATAAAAGGATGGCCTGGGGTGAAAATACAGATTCCTGGGCCCCGCCCCAGACCTTAGAATCAGAATCTCCAGGAGTGAGGCCTGGGAATCAGTATCCCCCTCCACCTCGGTGCTGTGGGTGGGCGTTTTGATCTGGCAAATGTGGGAAAGAAGGCTGATTTGGGCAAGTCTGGGAACCTGTGCCTGTTTCCTGAGGGCCTGAGTCAACTGTGAGCCAGGGTTGAGAATGGCATCTGCCTCCTAAGGGCACTGAGAGAAGCAAAAGAGGCAAGCCACACAAAATGCAAAGTGCTCAGCACTGGTTCTGACCCACAGTTAGGCACTTGATAAATATCAGCTGTTATTAGTCCCATTTTTATTAAGGCCAGGTCTCGCTTTGTTACCCAGGCTGGAAAGCAGAGGTGCAAATCAGGGCTCACTGCAGTCTCAACCTCCTGGGCTACAACAATCCTTCCACTTCAGCCTCCCAAGTATTAATAGCTGGGACTACACACACGCACCACCATGTCTGGCTAATTTATTTTTGAGTTGAGATAGGGTCTTGCTGTGTTGCCCAGCCTAGTCTCTAACTCCTGGGCTCAAACAGTCCTCCCGCCTCGGACTCCCAAGATGATGGATCACAGGTGTGAGCCACAGCACCCAGCCAGCGATGGTTATTCTTAGGGCATGTTCTTTGCCATCAAAGAGCCCACAGTCTAGAAAGTGAGGCAGAAAAACCAACAGGAAATTGTAAGAACCAAGAGATGCTCACACACTGTGGAGAGAACTTGCTTCAATAGATCATCATCTGCCACAGGGATATGGACTGTAATTGTGCTGGGGCTTGGGGTGACAAAGACGAGACTGGCTCATGCTCTCAAACCAGCAGTATCTATGAGAAACCCTAAAATGTTCATCTTTGACTCAATTAGCTCCCAATCTCTAGGACTCCAGGTAAATAATAAAAGCAAAGACTTCTATGGTACTTATGAAGCCCTTGAAACATACAAAGTCAGAGTGAACCAAGTGCTATTATTTCCCCCAGTGTTACAGGTAGGGAGACTGAAGCAGAGACAGATTACATAACTTGCTCAAGGTTATGCTGTGAGCTGTCTGGCTGCTGCTCTTAAAACTCTGCAGGGTCAAGATCTCACAACTGCTTCCCACCAGGAGAGTAAAAATGTTTGTGATGAAAGAAGCAACAATGATGTATGCAGACAAAGGGGGTTCACTTCCCCATCCTCTACCACTTAAACCGTTTGAGAACCTAAATGCCCAACAATCAGGGAATGATTAAGTATCTGATAACCTATAACCTTGATGGCATATAATGAAGCCATTAAAAACATCTATTTGGCAGGGAGAAATGTCAGTGGGAAAATACAGTGGGGTACCTTTCCTGTAAATTTCGATTATGCAAATTGGAAATTGTTCAATACCAAGTTAATCATGTCTCCAAGGAGTACAAGGATGGCACAGAGCATGGAGGCTTCTGTCTGTTGGAGTTGGAAGCCAACCGTGACGATGTCTCTACATCTAAGATGTAAACCAGGCTCTTTCACTTAATCATCCTTGCTTTCCTTTCTTTCCTTCTTGTTTTTTATTTTCAGAGACAGGATGTGACTCTGTTTCCTGCAGCTTTGACCTCCTGGGCTCAAGTAATCCTCCTGCCTCAGCCTCCCAAGTGGCTGGGACTATGGGTGTGCACCACCATGCCCAGCTATTTTTTTACTTTTTGTAGAGACAGGGTCTCACTATGTTGTCCAGGCTGGTCTCAAACCTCTGGGCTCAAGCAAAACTACTGCCTCGGCCTCCCCAAAGTGCTGAGATTACAGGTGTGAGCCACCACACCCAGCCCCTGCCTTTCTAGAGAAAAAAAAAAAAAAAAAAAGTTTACTTTTTTATTTTTATTTTTTATCCCAGCACTTTGGGAGGCCAAGGCTGGAGGATGGCTCGAGTCCAGGAGTTCAAGGCTGCAGTGAGCTATGATTGCACCACTGCACTCCAGCTTAGGCGACAGAGACCCTGTGTCTAAAAATAATAATGAACAAAGTAGCAGAAATAAACAAAGCAGAACAAGTGACCCCTCTGGATGAGAGGTTCATAATACATCGTTTGCATATGACTGCCCTGTAGAAAATTACATTCATTACCTCCAAAATCACATCTATTGCTCAACTAACTTATAATCCAGTATCTCAAATATGTTTTTAAAAAATAACCTGAACATAGATTTAATGATTGAAAGGAAACCGGTGAATTTTTGTTTTCCCGAATGTTCTACAATACATATGTATTGTTGTACAACTGGGGGAAACTCCTGAAAGAATCATCAGAAAATACACCAGGCAAAAGAAAAAACACCCTCAGGGTAAGAAGCTGCAGGAGAACTGCAGGAGCTGGCGTCCCGGATCATCAGACCCAGTGTGGGGACACAGTGACAGGAGATCCATCCACAAGTGAAGTTGCCTTAGTCGGGGTGACCATTCAAATAAATAATTGTGAAATGTTTGCCAGGAAAAGTTTCTGATGAGCAAATTTCTAGGAAAATAACGTTTCCACCCAATTTGCTTGCTAACAAAAGGGTAAACTTTGGCGTCAAGCAGATGCAGTGTTCAAATCCTGGCTCTGCCACTTCACAGCTGGATGATACCCCACCTTCGCCCCCAGCCTCAGTTTCCTCATTTGAGCTATCAGTATAATAATCTCCACCTCACAGAGTCGTTATGAAGATTAAAGATGATCCATTTAAAGGGCCTGGGACAGTGTACCAGTGGTACCAGTGGCACCAGTACGTGGCACACGAAGAAGGTATTCCACAAATGTGGCTTCCTTTCCTCCCAGGTAGACTGCAGAAATATAAGCTGAATTGCTGCTAAGTAATTCATTTAGCATCTTTTAAAATTCATAAGCTGTCACTCATCTGAACGTTACTTATTTTTGCAAACTCCACTACAAACACAGCCAAGAACTTGAAAGTAAACAGAAGAAGCCACTGTGGATGTTCCAGAATGTATTTCTCAAACTCAGAGCACGTGTGCTCATTCTTTAACCACCATTCTGGCAAGTTAACTATCAGATATCCCAACAGCAGAAATGAATTTAGGCGCGAAATACTGTCCCAGTGGCTGATATGCACATAAAAGGGTACGCAACATCATTAAGGAAGTTAAAGCATTGTGGCCATCACACAGCCACCAGAATGGTTAAAATGAAAAAGACTCATCACACTCATTGTTGGTAAAGATGCAGAGCAATTGGGTGTTCATGCATACTGATGGGAATGAAAATGGTACAACCACTTTAGAAAATGAGTTGGAAATATCTGTTAGAATTAAACGTATGTATGCACCGTAACCTAGCAACTCCAAATCCACAGCTGAAGTGAGTATTTACATCTGCCAAAAAAACAGATCCAGGAGTGTTCAAAGCAGCAGCATTGGGCCAGGGGTGGTGGCACACGCTTGTAATCCCAGCACTTTGGGAGGCCAAGGCTGGAGGATGCCTCGAGTATAGGAGTTCAAGGCTGCAGTCGGCCATGATTACACCACTGCACTCCAGCTTGGGCAACAGAGTGAGACCCCATGTCTAAAAATACTAATAAAGTAGCAGCATTTTTCATAATAGCCAAAAAGTAGACATAACCCAAGAATCTTTTTTTTTTTTTGAGACAGAGTTTCACTCTTGTTGTCCAGGCTGGAGTGCAAGGATACAATCTCAGATCACCACAACCTCTGCCTCCCGGGTTCAAGTGATTCTCCTGCCTCAGCCTCCCGAGTAGCTGGGATTACAGGCATGTGCCACCATGCCTAGCTGATTTTGAGTTTTTAGTAGAGATGGGGTTTCTCCACGTTGGTCAGGCTAGTCTCGATCTTCGGACCTCAGGTGTTCTGCCCGCCTTGGCCTCCCAAGGTGCTGGGATTATAGGCGTGAGCCACCACCCGACCTAAGTCTCCATTAAAAAATGACTGGATTCACAAATTGTGACAGTAAGGAATGCTACAACAGTAACACCACAATAAAAGGGCAACCTAGTGCCAGACACAATGTTCAGCAGAAGACACAGATGCGAGACACAAAGGAGTTCCTTCTGTGTTTTCCAGTTAGGCAGAGAATAGGCTAAACTCCTCTGTGGTGAAAGGAGTCAGAACGGAGTTTACCTCGAGGGAAGGGGACACCGTGTGGGGCATGAGGGAGCTGGCTGGGGGCAGCCCATGTTCATTATCTGGATCCGGGCGGTGGTTGAGTTGGATTCAGCACAGAATTTCACAGAGCTTTGCACCATGACCAGTGTATCCCACGTATGTGAGTGCCACCTTAATCACAAAAAATAAAATAGGAACAATGGGGAGGAAGAGAACAGGTGCAACAATGTGCCCACCTTTTTAGATCCTCGAAGAGTCTTGCATACCTCAGTGGTCCCTATGAACAATATCATGGAATGAATGGGGAAATTTGCACTAACCAGTTGGACACTGGGCTCAGGGCTTTACACAGATTATCTCATACAATCCTCCCAACCACCCTGGGAGGTAAGTGCTAGCCTCATTTCCGTTTTACTGACTGGGAATTTGAGGCTCAGAGATGCTAAGCAATGTCCCCAAGGTCACAGAGCGAAGTAAATGGCCACACCAAGATTCTGATCATGGTCTCTTTGAGTCCAAATCCCACGGTCTTAACCATCATCTGATATGACCTTCAAGTAGGAATTGGGACCTAAAATTAGAAAGACAGGGGAGTGTATGATATATATTACCAAGATTTTTTTTTTTCTGTGAAGAGCAATACATTACAGAAAGTTCGAAGAATACAGCAAAAAGAATCGCTATGCTCCTCTTCCCCCAACTAGAATAAATTGTGGAAGATTCCTTTCTACAAATAAATAAATGCTGACATTCAGGGTAAATGTCAGTAGCCTGGTAAATTTACCTCCATGTCTTGACAGTACCAGATGCTGCGTTGCATTACTTTTGGGAGAATTAAGCCAACTTGGAAGCCACAAGGCATTCAGGGAGAATGTGACAGCCTTGAACGTGCAGTAATTGCAGCTTTCTGTTGTTGACTTCCAAACAGTTACTAAAGTTAACCCAGAGCAAAGTCTCCTTGAAGGCAGTGTTTTAAATGGAAACATTTGGTGCTGGGGCTGGCAACATTGGTTATATTGAGACAGAACCATGAGATTATCAAGTTTTGACCCCGTTAAATGTCTTGATTCCTGGAAAAAGAGACATTCAATACAAGGCTTGTTTTTAATAGGTGAAAACTGAGGTCTCTACAGGGGAAGGAAGCCACCAAATCAAACGTGGCAGTGGGGCCATCTAAGCACAGCCTAGCTGCTCAGAATACATCACTTGGGAGAAGGCAGCTCTGGCTTTGAATCCTCCCACCGTTTACCAAATGGGGGATCTGAACAAGTCTCTCAACCTCTTGGAAGCCTCAGCTCTCTCATCCATAAAATAAGGATAGGAAGACTTTCCTTTCAGTAGAATCCGAGGATGAAATGAAATGGTAAACATTGTATGGCACATAATAAACATTCAATAAAATTATTATTTTTTTTTTGAGATGGGGTCTCACTCTATCACCCAGGCTGGAGTGCAGTGATGTGATCCCAGCTCACTGCAGCCTCTGCCTCCCGGACTCAGGTGGTCCCCCAACCTCAGCCTCCCAAGTAGCTGGAACCACAGGCGTGCACCACACGCCTGGCTAATTTTTGTGTCTTCGGTAGAGATGTTTCAACATGTTTCACCATGTTGCTTAGGCTGGTCTCGAACTCCTGAGCTCAAGCGAGCCGCCCACCTTGGCCTCCCAAACTGCTGGGATTACAGGCATGAGTCACCGCACCCAGCTATAAAATTATTTTTTTTTATCACACAAGTAATGCAGTTACTATAGAAAACCTGGAAAATATCATATTTTAAAACAAATATTTAAGCAGGTTTTCTTTAAATCATTGAGTAAGCCTTAGTTTATGTGTTATTCATATGTGTCTATAGATCTATTTGTATTTTCGTTCTATATCTCAATTTACAAGGGTAACTCCGTTTTGCAATTAGCTGAATTAATTGAGATTGGAGTTTCAGTGCTGCAGTTTAAACAGCCACCATCTGGTTGTCCTTCAAAATTCCGTGTCTTCAAAAGCCTAGTGAGTCATGGGGGTGAATGGACACAGACAAACCCCGTCAGCCATGTCTTACGACATTTTTATTTATCACTGCATTCTCAGCTGCCGCTGCCCAAACTGGACCTTTAGAAATATCCCAGGCATTCTGAAGGAGTTTCGGGTATAAACTGTTAGCCAGTGCAGACTGGCAGAAGTTCTGTATGTTACATGTTGCCTTTAAGAACAAGGGAGACGAACCCTCCGGTTTATTTTTAAGCAGCTCTCCTCTACAAGTGTAACAAATTAATAATTGAGAAATTATTTCAATCTGTGCTTAGAGATTGCGAGACAATATTCACTCATCTTGAGGGCTGACTCAGAACCCAAGGCAGCCAGGGCTAACATCAAGAAACTCTAAGGAATAAGAAACTAAACTGGCCAGGCGTGGGGGCCCACACCTGTCATCCCAGCACTTTGGGAGGCTGAGGTGGGCGGATCACTTGACCCCAGGAGTTTGAGACCAGCCTGGGCTATGTGGCGAAACCTCTACAAAAAATACAAAAGTGAGCCGGGCATGGTGACGTGTGCCTGCAGTCCCAGCTACTTGGGCGGCTGAGGTGGGAGGATCACTTGAGCACGGGAGGCAGCGGTTGCTGTCAGCCAAGATCGTGCCGCTGCACTATGACCTGGGTGACAGAGCAAGACCCTGTCTCAAAAAAACAAAACAAAAGCAGAAAACTTCCCTTCCCCTTTTCTCATGTTTGATGAGGTGGTGTTTTTTGCTGTTGTGGTTGTTTTTACCAAACACTAAAATCATGAAGAAAGAGGGTGGGAACTAACATCCCATGAGTTTCAACCAAAATTCTTTCTAACAGGAAGCCGCTTGGTCCACTACAAAGAAAATGTGAATGTTTTCAACCACTGACTATGATGACAAATACATTTATCTACAAAAAAGCTACGTTTTTAGAAAAGATCATTGATCTCACTTTGTCATTTTTTACCCCATAAATGTCTCCTAAATCTGTCTGTCCACTTTTGTCTGTTCTCACTGCCACCGGGTCATCCAATCTGTCTCCAACCTGCTCCATACTCATCTTTCCAGAACGCCCTCCTGATGCTGCGTGGCCCAGCTGAAATTGGGTTCAACTCTGAAGTCTTCAACAGGGCCGGTCAGGCACAGTGGCTCACACCTGTAATCCCAGCACTTTGGGAGGCCAAGGTGGATGGATCACCTGAGGTCCAAAGTTCGAGACCAGCCTGACCAGCATAGTGTAACCATGACTCTACTAAAAATACAAAAATTGAAAAATTAGCTGGGCATGATGGCGGGTACCTGTAATCCCAGCTACTCAGGAGGCCGAAGCAAGAGGTTGGCTTGAGCCTGGAAGGTGGAGGTTGCAGTGAGCCGAGATTGTGCCACTGCATGGGAGAGAGAAAGAGAGAGAGAGAGTGAGAAGAGGGAAGGAGGGAAGGAAGGAAGAAAAGAGGAGGGAAGGAAGGAGGGAGGGAGGGGGAGAGAGAGAGAACGCAAACACATGACTACACAAAACCTTGTACGTGAATGTTCATAGCAGCGTTATTTATAATAGCCAAAAAATGGAAACAACTCAGATGAGACGTGATACATCTATACAATGAAATATTACTCAGCTATGCTACAGACTGAGTTTTGTCCCTCAAAATTCAAATGATGAAACTTTAACTCCCACCATCTAACTGTATTGGAGATGGGACCTTTAAGGAGGTGATTAAGGTTAACAGTAGACACCTGATCCTGTAGACGGGTTACCCTTATAAGAAGAGGAAGAAACACCGGAGATCCCCCTCTCCCTTGTGATGACCCAGCAAGAAGGTGGCTGTCTGCAAGCCAGGAAGAGAGCCCTCACTAGACTCTGACCCTGCTGTCTCCTTGATCTCAGACAGTCTCCAGAACTGTGAGAGAACAAATGTCTGTTGTTTAAACTGTCAAGCCTGTGGTGTTTTGTTATGATGGCCTGAGCTGACTAATACAAGCCATAAAAAGGAACAAAGTACTGACACGCCGCAACATGGATAAACTGCATGCATTGTGCTAACTGAAAGAAGTCAGCCGCAAAGGGTTACATATTGAATGATTCCATTTATATGAAATGTCCAGACCAGGCAAATCCATAAAGAGACAGAGTAGATTAGTGGTTGTGTGGTACTGGGAGGAATGGAGGTCTTGGCAGATAATGGCTAAAGGGTGGAGGGTTTCTTTTGGGCGTGATGAAAATGCGCTAATATTCATTTAGTGATGGTTGCAAATTTGGTGACATCCATGGTATATGTGATATACTAAAAGCTATTGAGTTGTACACTTTGAGTTGCGTGATATATGAATTATATCTCAATAAAACTTTAAAAAAAAGAAAGATGACATTTCAGTAATGGTCAGACATTACTAGGTGGTGAGACAGAGTTATCTATTTTTTTGTTTAGTTTTCTACAAAGGGCAAGTATTACTTCTACAGTCAGTTTAAAAGAGAGTTTTGTTTTTTGTTTTTTTTTGAGACAGAGTCTTGCTGTATTGCCCAGGCTGGAGTGCAGTGACACAATCTTGGCTCACTGCAACCTCTGCCTCCCAGGTTCAAGCAATTCTCCTGCATTAGCCTCCTGAGTAGCTGGAACTACAGGTGCATGCCGCCATGCCTGGCTCAGGTGAAGTCAAAAGTTGAGTGAAAACTTTTGAGGTTTCGAACTTTTGACCTCAGATGATCCCCTCATAGTGGGGAAAACACCATTCTAAGATTCAAAATGATATGGGGCCAGGCATGGTGGTTCACACCTGTAATCCCAGCATTTTGGGATACCGAGGTGGGCGGATCACCTGAGATCAGAAGTTCAAGACCAGCCGGGCCAACATGGTGAAACCCCATCTACTAAAAATACAAAAACAGGCCGGGCATGGTGGTGGGCACCAGTAGTCCCAGCTACTCGGGAGGTTGAGGCAAGAGAATCGCTTGAATCCGGGAGGCAAAGGTTGCAGTGAGCCAAGATTGTGCCATTGCACTCCAACCTGGGTGACAAGAACGAAACTCCACCTCAAAAAAAAAAAAAAAAAAGATACGGCTTACAATGTAGATCAGTAGACACTGATCATTATTCTGCACCTAATGTTTTCAAGGCATTGGACTAAGCATATTTATTACAAGCATGATTTCATTCGAGAATCAAGCGTGGGGGATACTTTTATTTCTACTGTACAGGTGAAAGAACTGAACGCTAGAGGGGTTAAGTAACTTGTTTAAGGTCACATAGCCAGTAAGAATTTGTAGGTGAAATTAGCTGAAGTTGTTGTTGTTTTAACATAAACTTGTCTCTCAGTTGGGCTTTCAGGGAGGGTGTTAATTTCATTCTGCAGCTAAAAGATGAGCAATCAGGAAGGTTAAGTGCCTTGCTCAAGGACACACAGCTAGGAAGTTTCCAGCCAGAGTTCCAATGCAGGTCTTGGGACTCGAAGCCTAGGACTCTTTCTACTATTATTAGCTGCTCATCCTGAACAGCTTCAAATGTCACTTTGAAACCTCTTACGTGACAAGTCTCTGGATGCCACGAGAAGAAAATGAGGGCAATTCCAATGCACGTGGCAACAGTAGGGCTCATGCAAAAGATTCCTTAGTCTCACCCATCTCCCTCCTACTCAGATCTGGCAAAGTAAGGCATTTTTGAAAAGATTTCCTAGCCACCGAAATATTACCAGTGACAGTGAGGTGGGTACCTTTTTTTAGATCTCTTGGTACTATTCTGTATTTTTCATAATGAGAATATATTGCTTTGATATGGGGACAGGTTTTAAATTGTTTTTTAAAAGATAATTTAGAAGAGATAATGAGAGTTGAATCTGAAAACTGGCAAGAAACTTTAGCTGCTCAGATCCTAAATTTAGATCCTAAGGGTGAACACCACGTGTCAACAGCCTTGGACTGGTGCTCACAGAGAGAAGCAGGGACAATTTGGTGGGCGGGCTCGTTACTCTTTAAGGCAGGCTCACAGGCATAAAGGAGCATGTGCTTCATGCCCTTGGCAATGCAACCAGACGTCCTAATGGACTTCGTAGGAAACTGAACACCAACAGATTTGTCTCGGGCATTTGCACTCCATAAATAACATCTGTGCATTGCAGCCTAATGAGGAGAGGTAGGGCTCTGGAGTGAAGCTGCTTGGTTCTGCCGTGTTCTTGCTGTGTGGCCCCAGGTATGTCGTTCTGCCTCTCTCTGCCTCAGTTTCTTCCTCTATAAAATGGGGACCATATCAGTATCTACTTCAAAGGTGTAAAGATTATTTAATTGAGTTACTACTAGTAAAGTGCTTGGGGAAATGCTTGCCTCACAGTAAGTGCACCATGAATGTGAACAAACACACCTTTTTATTTTTAGAAATTATGGATAATCAGAAAAGAAAAATAATCGCTTGCATTTCTGTTTTAGGGAAAAAAGGCAAAAATCAATCAACTCATCAATCACCTGCATTACAACCACCCAGAGACAATCACTGTTAGTATTTGGGGATTATATTCTAATAGACTTTTTGTATGAATGTATGTATGTATTATTATTTTATTTTTTTTTGAGACGGAGTTTTGCTCTTGTTACCCAGGCTGGAGTGCAATGGCATGATCTCAGCTCACCACAACCTCTGCCTCCTGGGTTCAGGCAATTCTCCTGCCTCAGCGTCCTGAGTAGCTGGGATTACAGGCACGCACCACCATGCCCAGCTAATTTTTTGTATTTTTAGTAGAGATGGGGTTTCACCATGTTGACGGGGATGGTCTCGATCTCTTGACCTCGTGATCCACCCTCCTCAGCCTCCCAAAGTGCTGGGATTACAGGCATGAGCCACCGCGCCTGGCCAGTATGTATTATTTTTTGAGACAAAGTCTCATTCCATCACCTAGGCTGGAGCGCAATGGCGCAATCTCGGCTCACTGCAACCTCTGCCTCCCGGGTTCAAGTGATTCTCCTGCCTCAGCCTTCTGAGTAGCTGAGATGTGCCCGCCACCACACCCAGCTAATTTTTGTATTTTTAGTAGAGACACAGTTTCACCATGTTGCCCAGGCTGATCTTGAACTCCTAACCTCAGGTGATCCACCAGCCTCGGCCTCCCAAAGTTCTGGGATTACAGGCGGTCTTTATCTATTCATATATTATATGTAAGCATATATGTTCCCTTAATTTTGGAGGGGTGGGGAACAGTCCTTCTGTTTGGTTTATTTATTTATTTTTTTTTTTGGAGACAGGGTCTTGCTCTGTCTCCCAGGCTGGAGTGCAGAGGCACAATCATAGCTCACTGCAGCCTCAACCTCCTGGCCTCTAAGAGATCCTCCTGCTTCAGCCTCCTGAGCAGCTGGGCCTACAGGAATGCACCACCACACCCAGTTAATTATTTTTTATTTTTTAATGGACACAGGGTCTCAACGTTGTCCAGGCTAATCTCGAACTCTTCAAGTGATCCTCCCACCTTGGCCTCCCAAAGTACTGGTATTGCAGGAGTGAGCCACTATGTCCAGTCTCAGTTCCGTTTACTTGCCCATGGGGTGTTTGGCAAGCTGGCTGATCTGGGAAGGAGGTTATGTAACGCAGATCCATTCATCCAACCAACAAGTATTCCTTGACTGTCTACCATGTGCTGGGCACTGTTCTGGATGCTGAGCAGAGAGCAATGAATAAAACAAGAATGAAAAAATAAGTGTCTGCTGTCAGAGAACTTACATTCTAGTGCAGTCACGCAGACGATAAACAAAATAAATCATTAAAATTGTGGGCGATTGGCCAGGTGCAGCTGCTCACAGCTGTAAGCCCAGAACTTTAGGAGGCCCACGTGGGTGGATCACTTGAGGTCAGGAGTTTGAGACCAGCCTGGCTAAGATGGTGAAGCCCTATCTCTACTAAAAAAAAAAATACAAAAATAGCCGAGCATGGTGGAGGCAATCCTGTAATCCCAGCTACTTGGGAAGCTGAGGCAGGAGAGGAGAATCGCTTGAACCCAAAAGGCAGAGGTTGTCGTGAGCCAAGATCCTGTCACCGCATTCCAACCTAGGCAACAGAGTGAGACTCTGTCTCAAACAACAACAAAAAATCCTGGTGACACAAAAGAATGACATTTTAAAATGATTAATCAGTGTCTAAATTAAATGGATCTGCCGGGCGGCTCATGCCTGTAATGCCAGCACTTTGGGAGGCCGAGGCGGGTGGATCATGAGGTCAGGAAATCAAGACCATCCTAGCCAACATGGTGAAACTCCATGTCTACTAAAAATACAAAAATTAGCTATAGTCCTAGCTGCTTGGGAGGCTGAGGCAGGAGAATCTCTTGAACCCAGGAGGCGGAGGTTACGGTGAGCCAAGATTGCGCCACCGTGTGCACCCCAGGCTGGTGGCAAAGCAAGACTCCGTCTCAAAAAAAAAAAAAAAAAAAAAAAAAAAGTATCATGTAGTCAAAGACAATCTGTAAAGGAACTAACATAGTTAATTCTACAACCTAATAGATACTCCACATGCAACCTCAGGTGACAGGGACCACAGCCCAGCCATCCTGGAGTCGGCTTCATCCCAGATCCCACATCACAGTGTAGGCTGGAGGACAAACGTGGCAGGTTTCTCTATTTCCCCGAGGCTGTAAAGAAGAGGTGGTACCAACACTAAGTTCTTGATCTATCCCCACCAGAAGTGGCATGTTGTGACAAAGGTTTGGCGGTGGTCAGTTCCTTTTGAATTACCCTGTGACGTGACAAGCAGGTCAGAAGGGTGGGAAGCCAGGGTGGTCAGGCAGGACACACTGAGAAGATGACCGTAGCAGGGGCTAATGGAGGCAAGGGGGACAGCCATGGTTATCTGGGGTCTGGACCTTCATTTTTACTTCTTTGTAATAGCTTTATTGAGAGAATTCACATACCATACAATTCACCCATTTAGAGTATACAATTCAAGGCTGGGTATAGTGGCTTACACCTGTAATCCCAATGCTTTGAGAGGCCAAAGAAGGAAGATTGAGCTCAGGAGTTCAAGACCAGCCTGAGCAACACTGTGAAACCCTATCTCTACAAAAAAAAATTAAAAATTAGCCAGGCATGGTGATACACACCTATAGTTCCAGCTACTTGGGAGATTGAGGTGGGAGGATCACTTGAGCCCAGGAATTCAAGGCTGCAGTGAGCTATGATCACACCACTGCACTGTAGCCTAGGACAGAGAAAGACATTATCTCAGTAATAATAATAAGAAAGTATACAATTCAATGGCTTTTTGTATAGTCAGAGTTGTGCAACTATGAGCATGTTCAGTTTCACATTTTATCACCCCAAAAAGAAGCCCCGTACTCTTTAGCTGTCACCTGTCATTTTCCTAGGGCCCCGGAGCCCTAAGGCAACTACTAATCTACTCTCTATCTCTATAGATTTGCCTATTTGGAGCATTTCACATCAATGAAATCATATAATAGGTAGCCTTTGATGCCTGGCTTCTTTCACTTAACATCATGTTTTCCAGGTTGATTCATGTTGTGGCAGGTATCAGTCCTTCATTCCTTTCTACGGTGTGGCCTTCATTTTTGTATTGAAATCTTGTTGCCCTTTTAGGAAGCATAAATTCCAGACCTCTCTCTCAGTCTTCCTGTCCATGGTCTGACTGAAAGGAAACTTGTGAGAACAGCGAACCAGTATGATGTTGGGGAAAGTTCTAAATTTTCTCAGTTCTGGCCGGGCACGGTGGCTCATGCCTGTAATCCCAGCACTTTGGGAGGCCAAGGAGGGTGGATCACTTGTGGTTGGGAGTTCTAGACCAGCCTGACCAACACATGGTAAAACCCCAACTCTACTAAAAATACAAAAATTAGCCAGGCATAGTGGCCCGCGCCTGTAATCCCAGCTACCGGGAGGCTGAGGCAGGAGGATCGCGTAAACCTGGGAGGTATTCTGATGAACATGGAAAAAACAACAAAAAAAGAAAATCTAAAAAATAAACCCAGGAGGTGGAGGTTGCAGTGAGCCGAGATGGTGTCATTGCACTCCAGCCTGGGTGGCAGAGCAAGACCCCGCCTCCAAATAAAATAAGTAAATAAATAAAACTTCTCAATTCCGCCACTTCAAAGCTGCGTGACCAAAAGTCAGTGATTTAACCTCTGAGACACAGTTTCCCCCCTAAAAGATAAAGGCAATAATTGTTTTTTTTTTTTTTTTTTTTTTTTTTTTTTTTATGTAGTCTTACTCTATGGCCCAGGCTGGAGTGCAGTGGCATTATCTCATCTCACTGCAACCTCTGCCTCCTGGGTTCGAGCAATTCTGCCACCTCAGCCTCCCAAATAGCTGGGATTACAGGTGCCCTCCACCATGCCAAGCTAATTTTTGTATTTTTAGTAGAGACGGGGTTTTACCATGTTGACCAGGCTGGTCTTGAACTCCTAACCTCAAGTGATCTGCCTGCCTCGGTCTCCCAAAGTGCTGGGATTACGAACATAAACCACCAGGCCCAGCTGAGCAATAATAGTTTCTACTCATTCTGTTTGCTGTGAAGATTAGGAATAATATATGCAAAGTGCCTGGCATGTCGTTGGCACTCAGTAAATCAGAGCCGCTGTGAGGATCGTGCAGACACCCAACGTCTGGCAGCCACCGGTGGGCAATGCTGTCCTGTAGACCGGGCCACAACCTGACAAGACAGGCACAATTTCCCATTGCCCTCCTGGTTAGTTCCAACTTGCCTTCAGAGAGAGTCATTCTGGGTGTGACAGACCCCAATGTAGTGACAGGAGGAGCCTTCCTTCCAAAATACATGCTTCCTACCTTCTCAAATATATGATTAAACATCACAAAAATCTCCTTTAAACCTCCCTACTCTTTTCCCCAAAACTTTTCCAAATTGTCAAATACCGAATTCAGGCCTACCTTCTTCTTTTGCCTCAGCCTCTCCCAAGTGATCCCACCTTGCTTTCCCCAGACAAAAGCCCAGTGGTGGGCAGAACATTCACCATTCTTGCCTTCAATGTTGAGACCAAACTCCCAAACCCGGCGACAGCCACCCAAACAACAGCAACAGGGTTTCAAGCTTTAGAGTCGCCCAGGCAGCAGGTCTCTTGCTTGGGAGGCAGGAGATTCTACAGCAAACACCTATGGGATGTTCTGTTTTGTTGTTACAGAGATTCCCTGATCCAACCATTCAATTTTTCAAAGCAGAAAGCAAGGTCCACGTAGCTGGTAAATTGCAGAGTCGAACAGGAACTCAGATCCCCTGAATTTTAGACCAAATGAAACTGCATTAGTGAGAAGAGGCTTGCAAAGGAAGATTTTGAATCCAAAGCTATTACTGGGATCTTGTAGCTAATCCATAGTATTAGGGCTTTGCTGATGTGGTTACCACACATTCTCTGCTAAGAATAAACCCATGTAATCACTTTCCCTGGCCCCTAGCCTGACACAGCTTATAAATTTCCCCCAGGAGATTCTAATCTGCAGCGAGCATTGAGAACCACTGCTGTGTATAAATTACCTGGAATGAAAACTTTATTTTTGCTGACAGCTTTAAAAATATTACTAAAACCAGCCAACAGTTACTGACCATTCACTTTGTGCCGGAGATCTGTTTAATTCCATACACGGCTATTTCATTTAATCCTCACAGTAGCCCTTTGTGACAGATCCTAATTGTCCCCACATAACAGAGGAGAAAACAGCCTGAAGAGGATTAACAACTTGCTAAGGCACCATGCTGATGGTGAAAGGCAGGAGCTTGGTTCCAAAGCCAATGTTTTCGTTTTTATATATTTTTTTGAGACAGGGTCTCACTCTGTTGTTGAGGCTGGAGTGCAGTGGTGTGATCGTGGCTTTCTGCAGCCTCGACCTCCCAGGACCAAGAGATCCTCATGCCTCAGCCTCCTGAGTAGCTGGGACCACATGGACACATCACCACACCCAGCTAGTTTTCATATTTGTTGTAGAGATAGCGTCTCCCTTTGAACTCCTGAGCTCTGAAGTGATCCTCCCATCTTGGCCTCCCAAAGTGCTGGTACTACAGGCATGAGCCACTGCACCCGGCTGCCAATATTCTTTTATATATATATATAAATTTTTTATTGCATTTCAGGTTTGGGGATACATGTGAAGACCATGCAAGATTGTTGCATAGGTACACACATGGCAATGTGGTTTGCTCCCTTCCTCCCCATCACCTATATCTGGCATTTCTCCCCATGTTATCCCTCCCCAACTCCCCACCCCCCTGCTGTCCCTCCCCTAGTTCCCCCTCACAGACCCCAGTGTGTGATGCTCCCCTCCCTCTGTCCATGTGTTCTCATTGTTCAACACCCACCTATGAGTGAGAACACGCAGTGTTTGATTTTCTGTTCTTGTGTCAGTTTGCTGAGAATGATGGTTTCCAGGTTCATCCATGTCCCTACAAAGGACATGAATTCATTGTTTTTTATGGCTGCATAATATTCCATGGTGTATATGTGCCACATTTTCCCTGCCTAGTCTATCATCCATGGGCATTTGGGTTGGTTCCAAGTCTTTGCTATTGTAAACAGTGCCGCAATGAACATTCATGTGCATGTGTCCTTCTAATAGAATGATTTATAATCCTTTGGATATATACCCAGTAATGGGATTGCTAGGTCAAATAGAATTTATATTTCTAGGTCCTTGAGGAATCGCCACACTGTCTTCCACAATGGTTGAACTAACTTGTACTCACACCAATAGTGTAAAAGTGTTCCTGTTTCTCCACATCCTCTCCAGCATCTGTTGTCTCCAGATTTTTTAATGATCGCTATTCTAACTGGCGTGAGATGGTATCTCAATGTAGTTTTGATTTGCATTTCTCTAATGAGCAGTGATGATGAGCATTTTTTCATTTTTGTTGGCCTCATGTATGTCTTCTTTTGTAAAGTGTCTGTTCATATCATTCGCCCACTTTTGAATGGCCTTGTTTGTTTAGCCCTTTGTCAGATGGGTAGTTTGCAAAAATTTTTTTCCCGTTCTGTTTGTTGCAATTCACTCTAATGACTGTTTCTTTTGCTGTGCAGAAGCTGTGGAGTTTGATTAGGTCCCATTTGTCTATTTTGGCTTTTGTTGCCAATGCTTTTGGTGTTTCAGTCATGAAGTCCTTGCCTATGCCTATGTCCTGAATGGTTTTGCCTAGGTTTTCTTCTAGGGTTTTTATGGTGTTAGGGCTTATATTTAAGTCTTTAATCCATCTGGAGTTAATTTTAGTGTAAGGTGTCAGGAAGGGGTCCAGTTTCTGCTTTCTGCACATGCCTAGCCAGTTTTCCCAACACCATTTATTAAACAGGGAATCCTTTCCCCATTGCTTGTTTTTGTGAGGTTTGTCAAAGATCAGATGGTTGTGGATGTGTGGCGTTGCCTCCAAGGCCTCTGTTCTGTTTCATTGGTCTATATCTCTGTTTTGGTATCAGTACCATGCTGTTTTGATTACTGTAGTCTTGTAGTATAGTTTGAAGTCAGGTGGTATGATGCCTCCCACTTTGTTCTTTTTGCTTAGAACTGACTTGGCTATGCGGGCTCTCTTTTGGTTCCATATGAAGTCTAAGGTGTTTTTTTCCAGTTCTGTGAAGAAGGTCATTGGTAGCTTGATAGGGATAGTGTTGGATCTATGCCAAAAACTCTGAATAACCTAGGTATTGATGGAATGTATCTCAAAATAATAAAAGCTATTTACAACAAACCCACAGCCAATATCATACTGAATGGGTAAAACTGGAAGCATTCCCTTTGAAATCTGGCACTAGACAAGGATGCCCTCTCTCACTACTCCTATTTAATATAGTATTGGAAGTTCTAGCCAGAGCAATCAGGCAAGAAAAAGAAATAAAGGGGATTCAATTAGGAAAGGAGGAAGTCAAATTGTCTCTATTTGCAGACGACATGATTGTACATTTACAAGACCCCATCCTCCAGCTGGGCACGGTGGCTCACGCCTATAATCCCAGCACTTTGGGAGGCCGAGACCGGTGGATCACGAGGTCAAGAGATTGAGACCATCCTGGTCAACATGGTGAAACCCCGTCTCTACTAAAAATACAAAAATTAGCTGGGCATGTTGGCGCACCACTGTAGTCCCAGCTACTCGGGAGGCTGAGGCAGAAGAATTGCTTGAGCCCAGGAGACGGAGGTTGCAGTGAGCCGAGATTGTGCCATTGCACTCCAGCCTGGGTAACAATAGCGAAACTCCATCTCAAAGAAAAAAAAAAAAACGACCCCATCCTCTCAGCCCAAAATCTCCTGAATAAGCAACTTCAGCAAAGTCTCAGGATACAAAATCAATGTGCAAAAATCACAGGCATTCCTATACACCAATAACAGACTTAAAGAGAGCCAAATCGAGAACAAACTGACATTCACAATTGCTACAAAGAGAATAAAATACCTAGGAATACAGCTAACAAAGGATGTAAAGGACCTCTTCAAGGAGAACTACAAACCACTGCTCAAGGAAATAAGAGAGGACACAGATGGAGAAACATTCCATGCTCATGGTTAGGAAGAATCAATATCTTGAAAATGGCCATACTGCCCAAAGTAATTTACAGATTCAACGCTATCCCTATCAAGCTACCAATATTCTTAACAGTATATATTATCCATATGTTGAATGCTTTGCTCAGTTAATAATAATTACCATTTTCTGATCACTTGTTATGACCCGGCACTATTCTAGTTCATTTAATCCTCACAAAAACTCTATGGCGTGGTTACTAGTATTAGTATTGCCGTTGTATTGCCAGACAAACTGAGTCACAGAGAGGTTAAGCAACCTGCTCGAGGTTGTACAGTGAGATTGGGGAACTTAGCCCAATCTGGTCATGAGCCATCTAGGGGTTTGTAGATTTATCTATATCCTTTCAAAGCATTCTGCATCTATGTAACTATTTTTTTTTTTTTTTGAGACAGAGTTTCACTCATGTTACCCAGGCTGGAGTGCAATGGCGCGATCTCAGCTCACCGCAACCTCCGCCTCCTGGGTTCAGGCAATTCTCCTGCCTCAGCCTCCTGAGTAGCTGGGATTACAGGCACGCACCACCATGCCCAGCTAATTTTTTGTATTTTTAGTAGAGACGGGGTTTCACCATGTTGACCAGGATGGTCTCGATCTCTTGACCTCGTGATCCATCCGCCTCGGCCTCCCAAAGTGCTGGGATTACAGGCTTGAGCCGCCGTGCCCAGCCTATCTATGTAACTATTAATACAAAGAAGAATGGTAAACAATTGGATGAAGAGATGCAGCTCATGAAGTTGGAAGAGGTCATTCGCGTAAACTTAAATATGGATCTTGAACTTTTAGGGCAAACCATTAAGAAAGGAAATCATCTTCTATTTTTTTTATCTCAGAACAGCAGGAATCTTCAGGCATTTCAGTAGAAGGCTTGTGTCATGTCATAGCTGTGCAGACTTTTGCAAATTTTAAATGAAAAGATAGGCGTAAAAGTTGATGTCATCCAAATATCCCCAGCCACTGGTGAGTCTTAAAAATAGAATTGATGAAAGTCGTGCCAAGGGATGAAGTCACTAGATGTCTCTTAATCAAATTATTTCTTTTGCAGGTTAAAATGGAAAAGGAAGTAAGTTTTGAGGAACCATGAAAGAAAAAAATAAAAATGACACCTTAGATTTACAGATGTATTTCTTCTCAAGGAGCCATGGTACTATCAAAACAATGAGCTCATTTAGAATTATTACTGAGGCATAAGTTTCTCATTTTAAAAGTAGAGAAAATGTAGCACAAAGATGACATCACCCATCAAAAGTCCCACAGAGGGTTGGTGGCATTAAGTATAAATTAATTTAACATTTTTGGATGACAACATGGTGATCACTGTCTGCATTTAATATGTGTGTCTCCTTTGACCCAGCAATTCCACTTCTGGAATTTATCCTATAGAAATACTTCTACAAGGCTGGGCATGGTGGCTCAAGCCTGTAATCCCAGCACTTTGGGAGGCCGACGCGGGTGGATCACGAGGTCAAGAGATCGACACCATCCTGGTCAACATGGTGAAACCCCGTCTCTACTAAAAATACAAAAAATTAGCTGGGCATGGTGGCGTGTGCCTGTAATCCCAGCTACTCAGGAGGCTGAGGCAGGAGAATTGCCTGAACCCAGGAGGCGGAGGTTGCGGTGAGCCGAGATCGCGCCATTGCACTCCAGCCTGGGTAACATGAGTGATACTCCGTCTGCTAAAAAAAAAAAAAAAATACAAAAATGAACCAGATGTAGTTGCATTCACCTGTAGTCCCAGTTACTTGGGAGGCTGGGGCAGGAGAATCGCTTGAACCAAGGAGGCAGAAGTGCAGTAAGCGAAGATTGCACCACTGCACTCCAGCCTGGGAGATAGAGCAAGACTCTGTCTCAAAAAAGAAAAGAAAAGAAAAGAAATACTTCTAAAGTAAGCAAGACTGTATCTACAACAATGTTTATGGTGTATTGTTCATAATACAAGCCAACTATCCGTTCATAGGAATTGGTTTTATGAAAGTATGGTATAGCTGTATCATTTTTATGGGGCCACTAAAAATAATGGAATAGATCTGTGTGTGCTGGCATGAAACAGATGGCAATGCTATATTGTTAAGTGAAGAAAACACAGGCAAGTTATGGTACAGCATATATAATATGGTTACATGTTTATGAATATATATATTTTTTATTTTTTATATTTTTGAGATGGACTCTCGCTCTGTCACCCAGGCTAGAGGGCAGTAGTGCGATCTCACCTCCACCTCCTGGTTCACGCAATCCTCATGCCTCAGCCTCCCGAGTAACTGGGATTACAGGCATGCACCACCATGCCCAGCTAATTTTTTTTGTATTTTTGGTAGAGACAGGGTTTCGCCATGTTGGCCAGGCTGGTCTCGAACTCCTGGCCTTAAGTGATCCGCCTGCCTCAGCCTCCCAAAGTGTTGGGACTATAGGCGTGAGCCACCGCGCCCAGCCTGTATTTGTATATTGATAGATGAATGGGAAAATTATGGGCTGACATACTCAACAGAGATCGTCTCTGGAAAATACATCACGAAAACTTGACCTTTTTTGTTAGATGACAGACTGTTGGTCACAAAGGGTCTCAACTAATGCCAGAACCCACTTCCTGAGCCACAGGCTAGAGCGTGCCCTGTACCCGGTTCCCTCTCTGGTGGCCAAACCCTCCTCTGCTCCTCAAATGTAGGTGGGCGGAGGATTTGGAAGGAGGGAGAAAAGAATTTCCCTATCCTTATTCACTTAACACTGGTTTCTTGCTTTAGTGAAAATATCTCCCCAAAACACTCATGTAGATCTTGCAGCCTTTGAATGGGGCTCTCAGCCTCCTCTACCACCAAGCCTCCCTTATACTAGTGGGTCTGTGGTTACTCCAGTGTCAGGGTGCTGGCTGGGAGGCATGGCCAGACACTGCCTGCTGTCCAGCCTGTGAGTCCTTAAGTACCATGCTGGAAGGCCTTGCACTGGGCCACCGTGGCCTATTGGGCACTTGGGTTACAGGACAGCCTGGGAAGGCCCTAGCTCTTTGGCATCAGGTAGATCCGGGTTCAAATCCCCAGATTTCATGCACAATCCGGGTTCAAATCCCTGGATCTCATGGCCTGACTGGCTGCGTGGACTTGTGCAAGCTGTGTATCCTCCAAGCCCTGATTTCCTCATCTGTACAATGGAGATAATCTCACCTCTTTGAGATAGCATGTGTGAGGACTACATGGAAACAGAAGGTGCTCAGTGTAGAGTCTAGCATATGGTATAGGCTCCATTGCTCATAGCTACTCCTTAGTTGCAGACATCCTTCTCTTCTCTTGGCAATGTACCCAATTACATGGGGCAGAAGGGAAAGATCTAAGTTCCAGCATATCCTATTTATTTATTTATTTATTTTGAGATGAGGCCTTCCTCATTACCCAGGCTGGAGTGCAGTGGTGCAGTCACAGCTCACTGCAGCCTCAAGTTCCCAGGGTCAAGCAATCCTCCCACCTCAGCTTCCTGAGTAGCTGGGACTACAGGAATGTGCTACCAGGCCTGGCTAATTTTATTTTTTGTAGAGATAGGGTCTCCTCGTGTTGCCCAGGGTGGTCTCGAACTCCTGGGCTCAAGCAATTCTCCCGCCGTGGCCTCCCAAAGTGCTGGGATTACAGGCGTGAGCCCGACCTCCGGCATATCCTAAGGTCACAAGCAGGTGGTGTGGCTAAGATGAGGTGTTCATTTTAAGAACAGCCTTTAGGCCGGGTGCAGTGGCTCACTCCTGTAATCCCAGCACCCTGGGAGGCCGAGGCGGGAAGATCACAAAGTTGAGAGATCGAGACCATCCTTGCCAACATGGTGAAACCCCATCTCTACTAAAAATACAAAAATTAGCTGGGTGTGGTGGCACACGCCTGTAGTCTCAGCTACTCAGGAGGCTAAGGCAGGAGAATCACTCAAACCCAGGAGGCAGAGGTTGCAGTGAGCCAAGATTGCACCACTGCACTCCAGCCTAGCAACACAGTGAGACTCTGTCTAAAAAAAAAAAAAAAAAAAAAAAAGAACAGCCTTTAAACCCCACAGGGAAATCGTAATCGCTAGGATATGTCATTGCTGCAATCTAAACTAAAATTAGGGAAAAGAACTTTCTCTGGTTTCTACCCTCTACTCCAGGCTTTCATGTTTTCCCTCTGGAAGGAAACATTGCTCTAAGAAACTTACTCTATTTGGGAATAAAATATTGTTCAGTTTGTTATACAGTGTCCTCTTTCTGAAAGAAAAGTCAAATCTCAGCTCCAGGAATATGTGCTTCCAAGAAACTTACTTAATCTTGAGGACACAATAAACCATTAATGATCCTATTTCCTTTATTGTTGTGGCTTCCAGGAAGCTAATAGCCACATTTCTATTTACTATAGGAACATTTTTGAGGCCATGATTCACATTGCATAATGTATTAGGGAAGCATCGAGTATTTCCTGAACAACTGGTTTGTCTTTTTTCTTATGGACACTGTGAATTACATAAGATTGTATTTCCATCTTTGCTTTGGCACATTTTCCTAAGAATCTTCTATGCTGGTCGAAGGGTACAAACTTTCAGTTATAAGATGAATAAGTTCTGGGGATCTCATGTAAAGCATGGTAACTACAGTTAATAATACTGAATTGTTTACTTAAAAATTGATAAGAGAGCAGATTTTAAGTGTCCTCACCACACATACACACATACAAATTGTAACTATGGGTGAAGGATGTGCTCATTAATTTGATCGTAGTAATCGTGACACAGTGCATATGATATGGTTTGGCTCTGTGTCCCCACCCAAATCTCATCTCAAACTGTAGTCCCCATGTGTGGAGGAAGGGATTTGGTGGGAGGTGATTGGACCATGGGATGGTTTCCGCCATACTGTTCTTATGATAGTGAGTGAGTTCTCATGCGATCTGATGGTTCATAAGTCTTTGCCAGCTCCCCCCTCACTCTCTCTCTCCTGCCGCCATGTAAGACGTGCTTTGCTTCCCCTTTGCCTTCCACCATGATTATAAATTTCCTGAGATCTCCCCAGCCATGCAGAACTGTGAGTCAATTAAACCTCTTTTCTTTATAAATTGCACAGTCTCAGGTATTCTTCATCGGAGTATGAAAATGGACTAATACAGTGTACAAATATTAAATCATCATGTTGCACACCTGGAATATATATAATTTTTATTTGTCAGCATAGGCCTTGAAATTAAGTGTTTTACTTACAGCACTGAGTGGCTTTATTTTTTCCCTAATCTGAATTATTCCTTAACTCAATTACCACCTTTACCTAAAAATAACATATTGTGTGTATTTCTGTAATTACTAAAAACCACTTTTGGAATGAAGTAGAAAATAAACAGTTAAGCAAACTAAAAGGAGACAATTGATTTCCTTTGACAGATCAATCAGTCTTTCCCTCCAAGTCTCTGCCTTTTCTTCAAAACATTAAGAACTGATAGTTATTTAGAGATTATTTGTGCATATATAAAGAATATACACACATATATGATAAATTTATTTCATGTTGTGGTATATATGATGTATGTATGTGTGTGTGCATATATATACACACACACATCTGTAATTTAATCTGATGTTATGGAAACGATTTCTTTTTTTTTTTTTTTTTTTTTTGAGACGGAGTTTCACTCATGTTACCCAGGCTGGAGTGCAATGGCGGATCTCGGCTCACCGCAACCTCTGCCTCCTGGGTTCAGGCAATTCTCCTGCCTCAGCCTCCTGAGTAGCTGGGATTACAGGCACGCACCACCATGCCCAGCTAATTTTTTGTATTTTTAGTAGAGACGGGGTTTCACCATGTTGACCAGGATGGTCTCGATCTCTTGACCTCGTGATCCATCCGCCTCGGCCTCCCAAAGTGCTGGGATTACAGGCTTGAGCCACCGCGCCCGGCCGGAAACAATTTCTATAGTTTCTTTCTCCCTGCTCATAGTAGATTTCCAAATAAAATATGAATATTCAATTATAAAACACATTTAAAAACAATTACTGACTATATGAGTCTAAAAATATGCTATTAATCAAGACACAATTTTTTTTATTACATCTCAAAAATGACTTGGGCATCTTATTTTAAACTACATTGGCTGAAATTCTTACCATATGCATTTTAAAATAATTCCTGCATCTGTCCTGATGGATAGAGACTTGAAGATAGATTCACACCGCTAGAAGAAAATGCTGTTTGGGACAGTCAGCCTGTGACTCACTGTAATGTGAGACGGGCTATATATGACCACGATTCCACCACGACAGCTGATGTGACTCTCCCTTAGACCTCCTGTCTGCCCGAGGGTGCTATAAACTATGAACTTGGCAAAACGTATTTGTACTGTAAATGCCGGGGTATAATGTGGATGAAACAACAACCCCTTTAAAAGATGTGCCTGTCTGCTGGATTTGTACATAGATGAACTTTTTTTTTTCTTTTTTTTTAATGAAGTTGAAAAACCATTTTCATTTGCAATCACTCCACTATTTTTTATTGCAAGGCTAGAGGAGAACTAGCATGTGCTTAACATCCACTTTCAAATTGCTTCACTGGAAGACTTTGAGGTCTAATTACAGTGTCACCTTGGGTGGAGAGAGTTATTTTGTAAACCCCCACACTACCCAGATTCATGAGGTTTAAAATAGGAAGTAACTCTAGCGCATGAGCTTAACAAAATGATTCGATTCGGCAACAGTTAAATAGAACAAGCAGTCCTGCTTTGCTCGGCGTGCGGCAGGTTGTACTCTGCTGCTCATAATTCAGCCCCTGGCAGGAGGCTTCAGTCCACGAAAACATAAACAGCAAGAACCCTGAAGCCCAGATAGGAAATCAAACAGGCCGTATGTCACGTTCCAGAAGATTCCTGAGAAGTTGGGTCTGAGGGAAGAATCTAAGAGAATGTCTCAGCTCTCTGCATCTGTCCTCCAAGATGTGTCAGAACACTGGGCAGAGAAAGGGAAGTCCTGGCCCCAGCCCTAGGCTCTCCTCTGCTGTGTGACCTTGGGCAAGTCACTCAAACTTGCTGGAACTCCATTTCTTCATATGCAAAATGAAACCCAGAGCTTCATCCCCTAAATATGTACAGGCCACCTGCTCTGTGCCAGGCTCATGATGAATAAGACAAACATGGTCCCAATGTGAAAGCCCATGGAGCTTAGAGACTATTGGAAGAAATCAACACGAATATTTTAATAATACTATCATGACAATAACTAACGTTTATGGGAACTATGTGCCAGGACTTGTTCTAAAGATCATCGTCTCTTGTAATCTTGTAACAACAACTGTACGAGACAGACACTGTTATTACTACTAGTCCCATTTTGTACATGGGAAGGCTGAGGCTTCATGAAGCTCACTAGCTCAGTGTCACATGGATAGAGTGGTAGTTAGGATTCCAAGGGCAGGTCTGGCCAACCCCAAAACCTGGTCCTTTACCTGTCCCTTCTGCTGTCCTGACTTTTTTTTTTTTTTTTTACAATCACAGACCTGGGGACAGTCTTCAGAATTGGCTTGTTTGCCCAAAGGCCATTTCACCTTCTCGGCATAAATGGGAACCTATCCATGGGTTCCCACTGGGGTATTTACTGAAGGGTTGTTTCTTGTTTGGAAAGCACTGCTCGCTCCTTCCGGAGCCCCTGGAAGGTGGCAAGGGAAGCCAGCAGCAGATGGTGGAAGTGGAATCGCTTCCACCAGCCCCTTCAGCCCCTCTGCTGAGGAATGGATAATGGCATGAACCCCAAACTACTCTTCTTGCTCCGGAGCGAGCCCACTCAGTCAATCAACCAACTGCATATCAACTCAAAGAATACAGACCAACAGAAAGAAACAGACATGCTGCACTTTCCTCGACCTTTAAACTGATTACAGCCCTGATTGCCTTCCAGTTTTGAAGCCAAATGAAACTGCAGTTGTGCATGGAACAGAGGCCTGTGCTGAGCCAGCCAAACAGTTAACAGCTCAAGCTGCTTCTTTATAAGGGCAGCTTAGACCACCAATTTGATGTGCTCCTACGCTGCACCAGGAACTTTCTATTTATTGACCAATTTAAACCTCACAGCTCCATTCATTCATTCAACAGATATTTATCTGGTGCTTACTTTGTGCCAGGTGCTGTACTAGGAGATAAGCCAGGCAGACATATCACATCAAGAGGTACCATGATGTCAATGTGTCCTACTATTTCATGTAGGTTACACTCTAGTGGGGAAGACAAAGTCCAGTAAATAAATTTAGGTTGGTGCAAAAGTAATTGCATTTAATGTCACTTTTAATGGCAAAAACCACAATTACTTTTGCACCAACCTAAGAGCAGCTGTACAGTCAAGCATGAACAGGACTTGTTGCCCAGAGCTGACAGCACAGGCCTAGTGGAGTCCACATTTTAAAGAAAGCAAAAAACAACCGGGCATCTCACATATCCTTAGGTTCTCCATCCTGGCTGAGCAATAGGCGCAGAGGCTGATGCCTATAATCCCAGCACTTGGGGAGGCTGAGGAGGGAGACTCAGTTGAGGTCAGGAGTTCAAGACCAGCCTGACCAACATGGTGAAACCCCATCTCTTCGAAAAATACGAAAATTAGCTGGGCATGGTGGCACACAACTATAATCCCAGCTACTTGGGAGGCTGAAGCATGAGAATCACTTGAACGCGGGAGGTGGAAGTTGCAGTGAGTCAAGATCACACCGCTGCGCTCCAGCCTGGACAACAGAG
This sequence comes from Sapajus apella, assembly GCF_009761245.1. Taxonomy (NCBI): domain Eukaryota; kingdom Metazoa; phylum Chordata; class Mammalia; order Primates; family Cebidae; genus Sapajus; species Sapajus apella. Next base: position 6,996,346 of record NW_022436991.1, on the reverse strand, counting down.
TGAGACTCTTTCAAAAAAAAAAATGAGGAGATTTCTTCTCTAGTCTGAAGATACTGATCACAGTCAGGACATTTAATAGTATTACATACTACTATATAATATAAAGCCCATATTCAAAGTATGCTCATTGTCTCAATAATGTCTTTCATAGAATTTTCCTCCCACCCATGATCCTATCTAGGGCCACAGCCTGTATTTAGCTGTCGTGTCCCTTTGGTCTCCTTTAATGTGTCTCTCTTGACATGGACATTTTTGAAGACTCTAAATCAGTTATTTTGTAACGTTCCTTCAGTTTGGGTTTGCCTTGGGTTTCTTCATGATTAGATTCAAGTTTGGCATTTTTGGCAGGCGTAGCGCATAAGTTTAAGTGATATTGTGTCCCCGGCACATCCTATCGGGAGGGCACTATGTGTCAATGTGTCCCATTATTGGTGATCCTAATTTTGAACACTTGGTTAATGTGAGACTCCCATGTTTTTCTAAGGCAAGGTAACTATTTTGCCCTTTGTGATTAGTAACTAATTTATGGAGAGATATTTTGAGACTCTAAACATCATGAGTATTATCAACGAAATCAATGGTTTTAACATCTACTGATAATTCTTACCTGAGTCCATTGTTAACTAATATGGCTAGAAATGGTGACTTGTAAGTTTCATTATGCCTTTTAAATGTATTCTTGACATTCTAGTATAAGGAATTCTTCTTCTTCTTCTTCAAGCATTTTTTTCTACTTTATTTTGTATCCATCTGGACACCTGGATTTTTATTGTAGTCAATGAGTTATAAATGATTGTGTGTGTGTGTGTGTGTGTGTGTGTGTGTGTGAGAAAGAGATAGAGAGAGAGAGAATTTTGCTCTTGTTGCCCAGGCTGGAGTGCAATGGTGCAAGCTTGGCTCACTGCAACCTCCAACTCCTGGGTTCAAGCAATTCTCATGCCTCAGCCTCCTGAGTAGCTGGGATTATAGGCACCTGCTACCACACCCAGCTAATTTTTTGTATTTTTAGTAGAGATGGGGTTTCACCACGTTGGCCAAGCTGGTCTTGAACTCCTGACCTCAGAGGGATACCCACCTTGGCCTCCCAAATAATGCATTACTTTCACTCTTAGTTTTGATGCCTACCTTGTCCCAGATTTGTCCAGTGACACTGTTTGAGCTGGAGCCTGTCCCATGTCCCCATCATTTTTTAATCCTTCTCTAGCTCTAGGTTCATCTTATACTTTCCTTGCCCCAGTCCTGGAATCAGCTGTTTCTGGAATGAACCCTAATTCTGTTTTGAATCAGAAACTAAAATTTGTAGTAATATAAATTAGTACAACCACTATGGAGAACAGTTTGGAGGTCCCTCAAAAAACCAAAAACAGAGCTACCGTATGATCCAGCAATCCCACTGCTGGGTATGTACCCAAAAGAAAGGAAAGCAGTATGTCAAAGAGGTATCTGCACTCCCATGTTTGTTGCTGAACTGTTCACAATAGCCAAGATTTGGAAGCAGCCCAAATGTCCACTAACATATGAATGGATAAAGAAAATGTGATACATATACACAATGGAGTACTATTCAGCCATAAAAAAGAATGAGGTCAGCCGGGCGCGGTGGCTCAAGCCTGTAATCCCAGCACTTTGGGAGGCCGAGGCGGGTGGATCATGAGGTCAAGAAATCGAGACCATCCTGGTCAACACGGTGAAACCCCGTCTCTAC
>NW_022436991.1:6965324-6994541 GCF_009761245.1 Sapajus apella | reverse complement strand
AAAAAAAAAAAAAAAAAAAGAAAGAATGAGGTCCTGCCATTTGCAACAACATGGATGGAACTAGAGGTCGTTGTGTTAAGTGAAATCAGCCAGGCACAGAAAGACAAACTTCTCATGTTCTCACTTATTTGTGGGTGCTAAAAATTAAAACAATTGAAGTCATGGAGAGAGAGTCAAATGATGGTTATCAGAGGCTGGGAAGGGTACTGATGGTGGGGCTGGGGAAGAAAGGAATATGGTTATGCGTACAAAAAAATAGAAAGAATGAGTAAGAGTTGACACAACAGGGTGACTATAATCAATAATAATTTAATTCTACATTTAAAAATAACTGAAAGAGTATAATTTGATTGTTTGTAACACAAAGAATAAATGCTTGAGGGGATGAAAACCCCATTCTCTATGATATGATTATTACTTATCGTATGCCTGTATCAAGATAGCCTATATACCCCATAAATATATACACCTACTATGTACCCACAAAAATTAAAAATTAAAAAATTCCAGAAAAAAAGATTTAGAACCCAAGATGTGGGCACTAGGCATGCCCATTACGCCTTTGCTTTTCAGTTAATAGCATTGGTATTTTTAAAAAGCTACCCAGGTGATTCCAATGTGCAGCCAATAGTGAGAACTGGTGGTGTATGAAGAAGGGGCTCAGTAGCCATCACCTATCTATAATAGACAACTATGGGAAGGAAAGGGAGAGAAGAAATTGTAGGAACGAGGACCACTGGTCCAATAGAGCGTGTTCCAAACCATGAATAAAGTCACATGTGTGGGCCATGAAATCAATCTATCATGTCATTTCCAGCATTTCCAACAACAGACCAGGTGCAGTGGTCTAATACGAAATATCAGAGGGCATTACATATAGTGATAGTTTCTTTTTCTTAAAACTTTTAGTTATATATACTAGAGAACATCTACATATTTTTATGAACTAGATGTTGATATAAAACTATTTCGTACCTGGTCACAGTCCCCAGAAGTTGAGAAGTACTAGCCTAGAGGAGAGGGCTGTGCTATTCTCTCCTCTCTTAGACAAAAGTAGGTGCTTCTCCAACCCAAGCCCTAAGGCAAGGGAGGGAAGAGAGGAAAGAACAACCTGAGAAGATTGGGGGTGTCTTCAAGAAAGGAAGGCTGATGTCTCATTACCTGTTTGGACATCTGCTTAGAGAAAAGATTTACAGATCATACTCCTGTGCCTGTTTGAGCAGGCAGGTACGAACTAAAGAGACTCAGCAGGGCAAAGAGTCAGGAGGGCAGTGAAGAAGTCCACGTGCCCACCACTGGCTTTCTGTAGGTCAAGTGGACCCCAGGAGGTAACCTGAACTATCTTTCCAATGCCTCATCCAAGAGGGTTGGCCATTGGGTAAGGAGACCCCAAGAGCTAAAGGCTTGGAGGGAACTAGCAAAGGTGGGGTCTGGGGTGGTTGTGGAAAAGGCAGAGTCACAGTCAGATCCCCTCCACCAGGGGTGAGGGGACAGGTTCTGCAACCTGCTGTCCCCTGATGAAAAATTTCTGAAATATACTGAGAGAGCCAACAAGGGGAGGCCTGCCCACAGACCATGGGCAGCCAAGCAGCTTAGCTAGAGAAGCACTAAGGGCCAAGAGATCATCACAACAGAACGTAAAAGGATGGGTGGCACTTCATAGCTCCCTCCTGCCCACCCACACCCACTGGAGGAGAAAGAGACCCAGAAGAGGAAGGGGTGGAAGCATGAGAGACCAGACAGTTCTCTGCTCCACATCCAACCCCACTTGACGCACAGCAGAGGGCAGTGGATAAGGACTAACTGGATCTAAGGTTGAGATTTTAAACTAGACTAGACTTTGAGATCAGAACATACTGAAAAGGCATGGGACCACCCAATGTGCCATTGCAGGACTGGAAAGAGAGACTGGAGAAAGCAGGGTTGAAGTCAATTTCCGGAGCGAAAACAAACCTCTTGTTTAATCCTACCATCTTGAGATTTCCCAATAAAATGCTTCCTGATCCTTTTCATGGGGTAGCTAGGGAAGGCCTTTCTGAAGAGGTAATGCCCTCAGCTGAAGCATGAGAATCAGTGGCCACAGAGGAGCTGGGAAGGATGGTTTATCAGAAAAGGAGGCCGGGCGTGGTGGCTCACACCTGTCACCCCAGCACTCTGGGATGCCCAGGTGGGTGGGTCACTTGATGTGAGGAGAGACCAGCCTGCCCAACATGGGGAAACCCCACCTCTACTAAAAACACAAAAATTAGCCAGATGTGATTGTGGGCATTTGGAATCCTAGCTATTCAGGGAGCTGAAGCAAGAGAATCACTTGAATCCCGGAGGTGGAGGGTACAGTGAGCCAAGATTGTGCCACTGCTCTCCAGCCTGGGCAACAGAGTGAGACACTGTCTTGGAAAAAAAAAAAAAAAAAAGAAAGGGAATACAAAGTACAGAGTCCCAAGGTGAAGGCATTGGCATATTGGAGAATGGAGGGGCTGCAGCCCACTGAGAGAGGATGAAGACAGGGTAGGATGCGGAGGTTACAGGACCTGAGGCATGATGACCTGTGGCCTGCTGAGGGGTGCAGAAACTAATTTCTGTAATTTCTCATAATCGCAAAGTACTATGTGCTTATCTAAAAGATTCCAACGTGTGCCTCCACCCCTCTAGTCCAAATTCTCAAAGGTAACTACCAATAATTTTCTTCCAGACTGTTTAGTATCTCTGTGTTTCCATGCATATATGTAAAATTTATTTTTTATTTTTTTACTTTTTGAGACAGAGTCTGGCTCTGTTGCCCAGGCTAGAGTGCAATAGCACAATCTCAGCTCACTGCAACCTCTGCCTTCTGGGTTCAAGTGATCCTCCTGCTTCAGCCTCCCAAATAGCTGGGATTACAGGTGCCCACCACCACTCCTGGCTAATTTTTGTATTTTTAGTAGACGGGGTTTCACCATGTAGGCCAGGCTGGTCTCGACCTGCTGACTTCAGGTGATCTGCCTGCCTCAGCCTCCCAAAGTCCTAGGATTACAGGCCATGCATATATTTTTATATGAATAAAAACTTATAGTTCTGCAATTTATTTTTCTTCACTTGAAAACATATCAACTAGGTGCGGTGGCTCATGCCTGTAAATCCCAGCACTTTGGGAGGCCTAGCTGGGCAGATCACTTGAGGTCAGGAGTTCGAGTGGAGCCTGGCCAACATAGTGAAACCCTATCTCTACTAAAAATACAAAAATTAGCCGGGCATGGTGGCGCGTGCCTGTAATCCCAGCTATTCAGGAGACTGAGGCAGGAGAATCACTTGAACCCAGAAGGAGGAGGTTGCAGTGAATCAAGATCGTGCTACTGCACTCCAGCCTGGGTGACAGAATGAGACTCTGTCTCAGAAAAAAAAAAAAGAGATTGGCTCATGAAATTATGAAGACTAAGAAGTCCCACGATCTGCCATTTGCAAGCTAGAGACCCAAGAAGTCCACAGAACAAATAACGTAGCTTCTAGTCTGAGTCTGAAGGCCTGCAAGCCAGGAGCACCAAGGGCAGGAAAAGATCAAGGCCCCAGCTCACATGGCCAGGCAGAGGTAATGCAACATTCCTCTACCTTTTTGTTCTATTCAGGCCCTCAACAGATTGGAAGAAGCGCATTGGGGAGGTCCATCTGCCTTATTCAGTCCATCAATTCAAATGCTAATACCTCCGGAAACCTTGACAGACATACTTAGAAATAATGCTTAATCTGGGCATCTCACGGCCCAGTCAAGTTGACACATAAAATGAGCCATCGCAAAGGGGAGAAGACAAAAGTTCAGACACACGATCAACAACTTAGAAGAATAACTATCCATCATACTGATAGACACTGTGTTTCCAAAATAATGGGTTATTCTTGATGTCTTGTAGCTTCAAAAATAAAAACCTGCAGACACAGTGAGACACTGAATTTGCCCCTGTGGGAGAGAAATGACCCTGTAAATTATATCACATCACCTGTCATTCCAGAGCAGAATCTTAATAGGCAGCCACTTCCCCCATGCATAAGTTGAGTTCCATGCAGTCAAGGACCTTACAAAAGCTCAGAGGGCCTCCTTCTTGAGCCTGGAATAAGAATCAGGATTTTTTTTTTTTTTTTGAATAAACTAAGGACTGTGAATCCAGCAACTTACCTTTTTGTTCTTGCTTGGCCCAGAATATTTTGACTCGCTGGTGAATGTACTTGTCCTCACGAAGTTTCTTCTGCCACTTACGCAGTTCTTGAATCTCAGGATCACAGCGAACCTGGAAAATCACAGTAAAACCTTAGTCCCTTTTTGACATACTTCTGTACACTAGCTTATTAACCCTGCATGGAAAATCCTTTACAAACCAATTGGATGTACTTTTGATTCTCGATGAATCATTGTTCTAAATGAATTATTGACACTCCAGAGCTCATGTCATATTTGAGTATAAATGAGGTTGTGGGAAGATTTGCTATAGCAACAGTAGGTTAGAATGAATAGGTCTGTGCTGTCCAATAGAAAAATAATGCAGCAGCCAGGCACAGTGACTCATGCCTGTAATCCCAGGCTGAGGCGGGCGGATCACAAGGTCAGGAGTTCGAGACCAGGCTAGCCAATATGGTGAGACCCCATCTCTACTAAAATTGTAAAAATCAGCTGGATGCAGTGGTGTGTGCCTGTAGTCTCAGCTACTCAGGAAGCTAAGGCAAGAGAATCACTTGAACCCAGGAGGCGGAGGTTGCAGTGAGCTGAGATGGCACCCTAGTGATTTTTTTTAAATTTGGTTAAATACACATAACATAAACTGTACCATATTAATCCTTTTAAAGTATACTCTTCAGTAGCATTAAGTACACTTACAAGCTTGTGTGACCATCACTGTTCTCTCATTGCAACATTTTCATCAGGCCAAAAGGAAATCCCACACTCTTTAAGCAACCAATTCCCATTCTCCCCTCTCCCTGCCCCAGCCAACCACAGACCTGCTGTAGTCTCCATAGCCTTTCTGGATTTGCCTATTCTGGATATTTCATACAAATGGAATCATACAATCATGTGTCCTTTTGTGTCTGGATTCTTCCAGTCAGCATATCATGTTTTAAGGTTTATCCACATTGCAGCATGTATCAGTACTTCATTCCTGAATAATATCTATTGTATACGTATACCACATTTAATTTTATCCATTCATCACTTAATGGAACATTTGTTTTGCCTTTTTTTTTTTTTTCTGAGACAGGGTCTCATTTTGTCACCCAGATTCCAATGCCGTGGTGCATGATCTTGGCTCACTGCAACCTCCACCTCCCAGGGTCAAGCAATCTTCCCACCTCAGCTGGGACTATAGGTGTCCCACCATGCCCGGCTAATTTTTTAACTTTTTGTTTTTGTAGAGATAAGGTCTTACTGTATTACCTAAGCTGGTCTCAAACTTCTGGGCTCAAGCAATCCTCCTGCCTCAGCCTCCCAAAGTACCGGGATTACAGATGTGGGCCACTGAGCCTGGCACCTAACGGAACATTTGAGCTGTTTCTACCTTTTGGCTATTGGGAACAGGGCTGCTATGAACATTTGTGTATGAGTTTTTGTTTATTTTTTATTTATTTATTTTTTGAGATGGAGTCTTGCTCTGTCACCCAGGCTGGAGTGCAGTGGCACGATCTCGGCTCACTGCAACCTCCGCTTTCAAGTGATTGTCACACCTCAGCTTCCTGAGTAGCTGAGATTACAAGCACGTGCCATCATGCCAGGCTAGTTTTTTAATTTTTAGTAGAGACGGGGTTTTGCCATGTTGGCCAGGCTGGCCTTGAACTTCTGACCTCAGGTGACCCACCCACCATAATCTCCCAAAGTGCTGGGGTTACAGGTGAGTTTTTGCTTAAACACCCATTTTCAATTTGAAAGGGGCCTGTAGACCTAGAAGTAGAATTGCTGGGTCACATGGATAATTTTACATTCAATTTATTGAGAAAACAAACTGTTTTCACCGTGGCTGAATCATCTTATCATCTCACCAGCAATGAATGAGAGGGTTCTAACTGAACCACATTCTTCCAACACTTGTTTTATTCAATTTTTAAAATTTAAACTTTAAATTTCATTCAATTTTTTTCTGAAATAAGGTCTTGCTTTTTTGCCCAGGCTGGTCTCTCAAACTCCCCGGCTCAAGTGATCCTCCCACCTCATCCTTCCGAGTAGCTGGGACTGCAGGTGGGTACCACTGTGCCTGGCTCTGCTTTTTACTATAGCCATCCCAGTAGATACGAAGCGGCATCTCATTGTGTTTTAATCTGCACTTTCTCTAATGTGTAATAACATCGAGCATCTTTTCACGTGCTTGTCGGCCGTTTGTATATCTTCTCGGAAAAATGTCTATTCAAGGCTTTTGCCCCTTTATTTGTTTCCTTTTTTCTCCCTCCGCTTCCCTTTGCCCTTTTAAAAAGTGGGTTGCTTGTCATTTTGTTGTTGAGTTGTAAGAGTTTATTATATGTTCTGGACACTATACCCTTCTCAAATATATTATTTGCAGGTATTTTTCTCCCATTCTGTAAGTTGTCTTTTCACTCTCTTGATAGTGTCCTTTGATGCAAAAGGTGATACATTTTGATCAAATCAAATTTATCTTTTTTTTTTTTAAGTAGAGACAGAGTTTCCCTTTGGTGCCCAGGCTGGAGTACAATGGTGCAATTTTGGCTCACTGCAACCCCTGCCTCCCAGGTTCAAGCGATTCTCGTGCCTCAGCCTCCTGAGTAGCTGGGATTACAGGCTTGCACCACCACCACAGCTAATTTTCTTGTTTTTAGTAGAGATGAAGTTTTGCCATGTTGGCAAGGCTGGTCTAGATCTCCTGACCTCAAGTGATCTACTCACCTCGACCTCCCAAAGTGCTGGGATCACTACAGACATGAGCCACTGCATCTGGTCTGAATTTATGTATTTTTTCTTCTGTTATTTGTGCCTTTGGTGTCATAGCTAAGAAACTACTGCCAAACACTTATCCTTGTGTTTTCTTCTAAGAGTTGGATCATATAGCTCCTTGATCCATTTTGAGTTAATTTATGTATATATGGTGTGAGGTAAGGATCCAATTTCATCTTTGGCATGTGGATATCAAGTTGTCCCAGAGCCATTTGTTGAAGAGACTATTCTTTCTCCCACTGAATGGTCTTGGCCCCCCTACCAAAAATCAATTGACCACAGAGGTATGCATTTATTTCTAGCCTCTTAATTCTCTTCCCACAATGTATGTTTTTTTCAAGTTAAAATATATGGACTTTCAAAATAAGGTATAGGAGTGGTAAATAAAACTAATTTCTTACAGTCTTACGTTCATAAGTGTCAGGCATCTTAAACATTGCTGTTCCGGGTAGGATGGGTTATCATATCTTACTAGCTGTGATCTCAGCAAACCCAAACCCTCCTAGAGGCGAAGGGTGGGGGAGGGGGCAAATAAGGGATTATCCACAACTTTCCCACAAGCTCATGTTTATTGGGATCTAAGCACACAAGAATCCCCATATTTCTGGACTCGACAACCGATAGCCTTAATGAGAATAAACCCAACAGATCTTCTGAATTATTAAAGGAAGGTCTGGTTATAATCAGCAACTTGACTATGTTTTATCATAGTCAAATTCTTTCTTTACTATTGCTTTACTTTTCACATTTGGAAGGATATACAAGGCGCGTTCGTCATTGAGGGGCTGTCACTTTTTACTCCATGTTTTTCTGGACTGGATTTTTGGGATGTTTACAATGAGCATAGATTGTTTTACGAATACAAGAAGTGTTTAAATTTTTAAGTTAATAGGCTTCTGAGAGGCAGGGAAAAGTCCTTTGACTTATAAATAATTGATGAATTTTCCTACAATCGTTTGACTCTTCGTTGTCTAAATACTCAACAAAAAAGTAGAAACACCCATTTCTCCATCATTCTGGAAGCCTGCAGTTATTTGTAGGGTTCTCCTCACCAGTTTAGCATGATTTTGCTCTGTCCGACCAGAGACCCTTTCATCTTTTCCTTAATTTCTTTCGTTTTGAAGTGAGGACTGCTATTTACCAAGAGAGAATACAGTAGCCTTGTTAGTTCATTACCGGGGAAGCCTGGATCTCTAGAGAAGGCTTTTGTGAGCCCTGGGGAAAGCACGCACCCGTTGAACTGGGCTAATCCCAGTCATTATCATCATGAGTAGGGAATCAATTTCAATGGCAGTGGTTGTGCCAATCAGCAAATACCATGGAGTGCAGTGTAATGTTTAACACATAAACAATTTCATTGCTAAACAAACGCTCCCTTACTAAGAGCTTTCCACTTTTATTTTAAAAAATTACTCTGTGGAGTCCATTTGCTCCTCTAACATGGGAGCATAAATAGAGTATACATTATTTATGTCAGTTTTTTTTTTTTTTAATGCCCATGACACCATCAGATTCTCCTAATTATAGATTACTCAACTTTCTGTTTATAAGGAAGCTTTGAGATTTCTTCTTAGATCTTTGGCAAAACAAAACAAAAGCTAGTTTTTCATTCTGGTGATTATTATTAGTGTTCCTTATTGTCTTGAGGAGCTAATATTTGTTTTTGGTTTTTGAGACAGGGTCTCTCTCTGTTGCCCAGGCTGGAAGCCAAGACAGGGTATCATTTTGGTTTTAAAAGCCAACCCTGAATCCAACAGCTCAGGGCTGAATCTTAGTTCCACAAATTACAAGCTAAGGAGCCTTAGGCAGTTTTCTTAAACGCCACAAACCTCAATTTTCTCATCTGTAAAATGGGGATAATAAAAATAGTTTCTTCATTGGGTTGGTGTGAAAATAAGCTGAGATAATACATACAAAGTGCTAAACCAGTGTGTGACACATAGCAAGCTCTTACTCTGTTAGCAGTTTCTTAAATTAGTTGCTAAAGTATTGAGAATAATTGGATTCAGCTCTGAGGTTGAATCTTACAATTGCTATTAATGCATGGAGCCAAGTGGCTGAGGCACCAGTGATTCAGAAAACCGAAAGTAAGCCTCTTCCCTAGGATTTACAAAGTTTTGAATATATAAATGATTTCATAATTTTAGGCATTAGCCAGCCAGCAGAAAGAAGTTTTGGCCAGGCATGGTGGCCCACGCCTGTAATCTCAGAACTTTGGGAGGCTGAGGCCGGTGGATCACCTGAGGTCAGGAGTTTGAGACCAGCCCAGCCAACATGGCGAAACCCCATCTATATTAAAAATACAAAATTAGCCAGGTGTGGTCGCACGTGCCTGTAATCCCAGCTACTTGGGAGGCTGAGGTGGGAGAATCACTTGAACCCAGGAGGTAGAGGTTGCGGTGAGCCAAGATTGTGCCACTGTACTCCAGCCTGGGTGACAGAGTGAGACTCTGTCTCAAGAAAATAAAAAGAAGAGTTGTGGTGAGGTGGTGTTTGCCAGCAGAGAAGAGGAAGGAGGGAGACTGTTGCCTGGGACTCTGAAATTACCCATTGTGAATCTAGACTTCTAAATTCCTCAGTTGTTTTCCCTGATTCTTGGCAAAACAGACAAAAACCTAGCAACGGCCTGGATGACTGAGGATGATTCCCGGGGGTTTTTCTCCTTGCTCTGGAGAAAGGCAGTTCATATATTACAGTTGCCGGCAAGAAGCTGGGGCTATAATATGATGGTCAGACCTCGTCAGTCATGCTCACAAGAGTGTGCCACCGACTTGGTGCGAGATGCCTCATAGAAGGTTCTTATTATGTCTTGCTAATGGCGTGACATACTAATGATTATATTGAAGGATTTTATATTCAAGAAAAGCAGTTTTCAACATAAAGGAAATTTGTTTGCAAAATCATTTTCAATGACCTTATATTAATAAAATATTCAGAGTTCATAACTCATAAATTCAACTTTTTTTTTTCTTTTTTTGAGACCAAGTCTCACTCTTGTTGCTCTGGCTGGAGTGCAGTGGTGCGATCTTGGCTCACTGCAACATCCACCTCCAAGTTCAAGCGATTCCCCTGCCTCAGCCTCCCGAGTAGCTTGGACTACAGGTGCCCACCACCACGCCCGGCTAATTTTTTGTATTTTAGTAGAGATGGGGTTTCACCATGTTGGCTAGGATGGTCTCGATCTCCTGACCTCATGATCTGCCCGCCTCAGCCTCCCAAAGTGCTGAGATTACAGATGTGAACCACCGCACGCGGCCTCAACTTTCTCTTTATAAGGAAGCTTTGTGATTTCTTCTTAGATCTTTGGCAAATAAAACAAAACAAAAGCTAGTTTTTCATTCTGGTGATTGTTAGTGTTCCTTATTGTCTTGAGGATCTAATATTTGTTTTTGGTTTTTGAGACACGGTCTCACTCTGTTGCCCAGGCTGGAATGCAGTGGCACAATTGAGGCTCACTGCAGCCTCGAACTCTTGGGCTCAAGGGATCCTCCCACATCCCAAGTAGCTGGGCCTACAGGCACAAACCACCATGCCTAGTTTTGTCGCTGTTGCTGTTGTTTTTAATCGTAGAGATGAGGTCTCACTATGCTGCCTATGCTGGTCTTGAACTCCTGGGCTCAATCAATCATCTCACCTCCACTTCCCAAAATGCTGGGATTATCAGCATAAGCCACTTCACTTGGCCTTTAAAGATCTAATTTGTAAAAGCTGTAGCTATCACCCGTTTCCTGGTATTGTGGAAGTCACAGATACTCTACTGTGGTATGACAGTAGTCCTCTCAGAGTTACTTGGGGCTTTCAGGGAGGTTTATTTTTTTTGTTTTTTGTTATTTTATTTATTTTTTTCTTTGTTTTTCTTTTTATTTTATTAATTTATTTCTTTTTTGTAGTTTCCTTTTATTTCTTTTTTTTTTTTTCAGGGAGGTTTAGAAGTGCGTTCTAGAGCAGCATTTTTCAGCCTGATGTGTTGTATTCGTGATTGGTAGATTCATTTGGGTGGCTGGTGAATGACATTAAAGTATATAATCAAATGGAAAATATAGAAAATGGCAATTGTTCCTTTATCATTAAGGACCTTCTTTAGGCCAGGCATAGTGGCTCATGCCTAGGACCCCAGCACTTTGGAGGCCAAGGTAGCTGGATCACTTGAGCCCAGGAGCTCGAGACCAGCCTGGGCATTTTAGAGAGACTTCGGCTCTACAAAAAAATTAAATTTTAGCCAAGTGTGGTATTGCATGCCTGTAGTTCCAGCTACTCGGGAGGCTGAGGTGGGAAGATTCCCTGAGCCCAGAAGGTTGAGGGTGCAGTCAGCGTGATCACACCACAGCACTCGGGCCTGGGAAGCAGAGTAAGACCCTGTCTCAAAAAAAAGTAAAAGGTGGGGTGGACACTCTTTATTCCTGATATTTTCTGCCTGAAATTCTATTTATCTGATCTTAATATTGCTATATCCCTTTTCTTTTGGTTATCAATCAAATTGGTATGTTGATTGATATGTTGTCAATCTTTCCCCATCTCATTATTTTCAACCATCTGTGTCATTTTGTGTGCCTATACATCCAGCATAGAGGCAGAATTCTTTTTCAATTCAATCTGAAAGTCAGAGAAGACTATTCTGTTTACATTTACTGAGATTAGTGATATGTTTGTATTTATGTCTCTCTTTGGTTTATCCTGCTTTTGTCTTTTTCTATCCTGCTTTCTGTTGCATTGAATTTTCTGTATTCTACTTGTTTCCTTCTACTGGTTTGTTAGTTCACACTCTGTTTTTTGAGAGTTCACACTCTGTTTTTTGAGACAGTTTCTCGTCACTCAGGCTGGAGTGCAATGGCGCGATCTCAGCTCACTGCAACCTACACCTCTCGGGTTCAAGCGATTCTCCTATCTCAGCCTCCAGAGTAGCTGGGATTATAGGCACCCAACACCAAGCCCAGCTAACTTTTTTATATTTTCAGTAGAGATGGGATTTCACCATGTTGGCCAGGTTGATCTCGAACTCCTGACCTGAGGCGATCCACCCGCCTTGGCCTCCCAAAGTGCTGGGATTACAGATGTGAGCCACCGCTCCCTGCCCTATTTGTTTTCTTTAATATATTGTTATAATGTAATAAATGACTTTTTTTAAAAAAAAAAAAGGTGTCCAGCCTCCTCCCAAATAATACAAGGACTTTAAAATGCTTAACTCCAATCTTCCAGTTCTCCATTTTTATATTATCGTTACCTAGTATTTTCGTTTCCCCTATTTCCCATTGGTTACCAATTATTTAGATCTATCAGCTTCTTCATTGACCATTATTTCTTGCATCCCTCTCCTTCTTTGTGGGTTCAGTTTCTTTCTAGCTGAAGTATATCATTTAGTAGTTCTTTCAGTGAGAGATGTGTTTTTAAATGTCTTTGTTTGTAGTCCTTGCTCTTAAATGATAATTTATGGGCACGTAATTCTAGGTTGAATATGATTTTGTCTAGACTAGAAGATATTATGCTTCCCTGTCTCTGGCATATACTGCTGATGATGGGAGGTCTATAATCAGTCTCACTGGTTTCCTTTGTAGGTAATATTTCCTTTAAGATAGCTTGCAGGCTTCTTCTTTGCATAGTTTCATCATGAAGCATTTTGGTATTGTTTTGTCCTTATTTATCTAGCTCAGGATTCATGTTTCTTCAACTTTGGAATATTGTCACTCGATGTCTCTATGAATATTGCTTCTCCACCATTCATTCTATTGTTTCCCTCTGGAATTCCTAGCAGTCTTAGGTTGGACCTTCTTATTCTGTCCTCATCTCTTAACTGCTTTTCCACATTTCCTATCCCTGTCTGTCTACTGCATTCTGTCTCCCAGAGCTGTCTTCCACTTGACAAATTACTTCTCCAGCTGTGTCTATCTGCTATTTAACTCATACCTAAAATATGGTCCATGGATCAGAAATATCAGCATCACCTGAGAGCTTATTAGAAATTCAAATTCAGGGGCTCTACCCAAGACGTATTTAACAGAGTGGGGCCCAGGAATCTGTGTTTTACCAAACTCTGCAGGTGATTTTGAGGCTCACTGAAGTTTGAGACATGCTGCTTTAGTACATTGATTCAACTGCTTTCATTTCTAGAGGGTGTACTTAGTTTCTTCAAATTGGAATTTCCCCCTTTTTTGCAATGAATTGCCTTTTTCTTTCAGCCAGATTTATGTATTTTTTCTAGCAACTCTCTGTAACCTTATACTTATTTATAGTCTCAAATTGCCACTCTTGGGGGTTTGGATTTTCCAGTTGATTGTATCTACTGACTCCCCTCCTTTCTTGTTGGTTTATTTTTTATTATGAGCTCATAACTATTAGTTCCAGTTCCACGTTTGCCCAGGTCTAGAATCGTGTCTTTTATCCAGGGATCAGTAAGCTGTTTTATCGTAAAAGATCAGATAGTAAATATTTTCGGCTTTGTGGGCCATATTGTCTCTGTCATATTAAGGCCAACCCTGCCATTATAGGACAGAAGCAGCCACAGAAAATATGTTTTAAAAATAGGCATATTATATTCCAACAAAACTTTATAAAACAGGCACAGGCTAGATTTTCTCCGTGGGCCATAGTTTACCAACACCTGCTCTTATTGAGTGGGCATTAGAACCTATAGCCCCCAGCTTCCCTTATCGCCTCTTCTATCTCTCTATATGTATTACATAAATATTAATTTAAAGCTGTTTTCATGGCCAGGTATAGTGGCTCATGCCTGTAATCCCAGCACTTTGGGCGGCCCAGGTGGGCGGATCACTTGAGGTCAGGAATTCTAGACCAGCCTGGCCAACATGGTGAAACTCCATCTTGACTAAAAATTCGAAAATTAGGCACCTGTAATCTCAGCTACTCAGAAGTCTAAGGCAGGAGAATTGCTTGAAGCTGGCAGGTGGAGGTTGAAGTGAGCCGAGATTGCTCCACTGCACTCCAGCCTGGGCAAAAAAATTAAGGCTGTTTCCTGAATTTACCTGATGACACTGAGATCACTGAAGGTACTCGTTCAAAACAGAATCCCAGGCCCTTTCCCTGTAGGTGCTGATTGAGTATGTGTGAGGTAGCACCAAGGCTTCGGCATGTTCAGGAAGAACCTTAGGTGATTCTAATGATCTGAAAAGTTTGGGGAACCCTGCTGTAATACAGAGAATGTTAAGAATGAACTTAATGTTACAAGACTTACTACCCTAACATCTGTACGACTTTCAGTTCTTGGTCACATGCATGCCACGTTGATTATTCCAAATCCATAAAATCTGAGTCAAAAGGGACTGCTCAGGTTATTAACATGCAGTCAGCAAGGCACGATCTCTGTGACTCATGAAGAACAGCTGCTTTTTGGTGGGTTGTCTTTGCAGTGCCGGATCTAAAGAGGCCTCCCAGGAAGCCACACCTATGTTTTGTTAAAGTCCCTTTAATAATAAGACTGTATCACAGTACATATTTGGAAAAGACAGAATTTCCCCCCACAGCTCAGGGATAATAGTTCAGGTAAAGTTCATCCAACTGTTCTTCATACTTGTTTACCCAAATAATCAGGGAATGAATGCGTCACAAAAGCATTTAAGGTATTTGATGAACTTTCCAATGATTTACAGGGTTAAATTAGAGCAAAGTTTGCTATGCCAGAGACCACATCATCGTACAATGCGTTGTTGTTGTTTTGAGACAGGGTTTTGCTCTGTCACCCAGGCTTCAGTGCAGTGGGGTGATCTGGGCTCACTGTAGCCTCAACCTCCCAGGCTCAAGCAATCCTCCAGAGTAGCTGGGAACACAGGCATGCACCACTACACCCGGCTGATTTTTGTAATTTTTGTAGAGACCAGGTTACGTCATGTTCCCCAGGCTGGTTGGTCTCAAACTCCTGAACTCAAGCCAAGCCGCCAGCTTTGGCCTCCCAGAGTGCTGGGATTACAGACATAAGCCACTGCACCCAGCTGATACAATGCCTTCAATGCCTTGATCTCTTCTTTCCTGCCAATACTCAGACCTGACATTTATGTAGTACTTTCACCACATAACAGTGCCAGCACTGTTCTAAGAGTTTTATACATATTAATTTTAATCCTCAGAACCACCATGCAAATTACAAACTATTGCCATTCTCTCCTCTCTCTCTTTCTTTCGCTGGAGTCTTGCTCTGTCGCCCAGGCTAGAGTGCAGTGGCACAATCTCAGCTCACCACAACCTCCGCCTTCTAGGTTAAAACGATTCTCCTGCCTCAGCCTCCCAAGTAGCTGGGATTACAGGCACCCACCACTGTGCTCAGCTTTTTGTATTTTTAGTAGAGACGGGGTTTCACCATGTTGACCAGGATGGTCTTGATCTCTTGACCTCGTGATCCACCCGCCTCGGCCTCCCAAAGTGCTGGGATTACAGGCTTGAGCCACCGCGCCCGGCCCAGCAGTTCTTAACTCTGGCTGCCCATTGGAATCTTTGGGGAGCTTTGAAAAAAAAAAAAACCCACTGATTTAACTGATGGCTTCAGGATTGTTATAGCTGCCCAGGTGCTTCTAATGTACAGTCAAGGTTGAGTGCCACTTCCCTCGAATGTGGACACTTACTTCCTCTGCCAGCTCTCAAAGTGTGATCCCTAGACTGGCAGCATCAGCATCACCTGAGAACTTCTTTGAAACACAAGTTCTCATGCCCACCCCACTCCTACTGACTCCGATTTTCTGGGGGTGGGGCTCAGCAGCTGTGAGTTAACAGGCCTTCTGGATAATTATGATGTGGGCTAAGGTTTGAGAACCGCTGCACTATGCCCCAGTGAATCACATCTTCCTGGGTCCCTACCCACTTGAAAGCTTTGTCATGCTCCTCACTGAGTGAGGGAGTCTGTCACCTCTCTCTTGAATCTAGGCGAGGCTCATGACTGGCTTTGACAGACAGAAGGTAACTGAAGTGCTCTGTTGTACAACCCCCAGAAGCCTTGAAGTTTTTGTTTTTGTTCCTTGAGTTGTATCTGCTACAATTTAAGGAAGCTGGTGTGGTTTACTGAAGGATGAGAAGACACATGGAGGAGAACTGCGATGCCCCAGCCAGCAGCCAGCACCACCTGCAGCCAGCTTGGACATTCCAGCCCAGCCCTGTCACCAGCCGAACGTAGCTACATGATGGAGTCTAGGTGAGAGCAGCAGAGAAACCAACCAGCTAACCCACGTCGTGAAAACTAATCAACTGCTGTGGTTTTAAGTCACTAAATATTAAGGTGGTTTGTTATTCAGCAGAAGGGACTAGATTGCAGCTCTGCAATTTACCCTTACACTTTGCCCTGGGGGAAACTGGTGAGCCCTTAAAAAAAAAAAACAACGTGGCTAGGTGTGGTGGCTGATGCCTGTAATCCCAGCACTGTGGGAGGCCAAGGCAGGTGGATCACCTGAGGTCAGGAGTTGGAGACCAGCCTGATCAACATGGTGAAACCCCGTCTCTACTAAATGCAAAAAATTAGCCGGATATGGTGGTGCATGCCTGTAATCCAGGCTACCTGGGAGGCTGGGACAGGAGAATCATTTTTTTTTTTTTTTTTTTTGAGACAGAGTCTCGCTCTGTCGCCAGGTGCCAGGCTGGGGTGCAGTGGCACTATCTCGGCTCACTGCAATCTCCGCCTTCCAGGTTCAAGCAATTCTGCCTCAGCCTCCCGAGTAGCTGGGACTACAGGCGCACACCACCACACCCAGCTAATTTTAGGGTTTTTTTTTTTTGTTTTTTTAGTAGAGATGGGGTTTCGCCATGTTGGCCTGGATGGTCTCGATCTCTTGACCTCGTGATCCGCCCGCCTCAGCCTCCCAAAGTGCTGGGATTACAGGTGTGCACCATGGTGCCCGGCCAGGAGAATCACTTAAACCCAGAAGGGGGAGATTGCAGTGAGCCAAGATTACGCCATTGCACTCCAGCCTGGATGACAAGAGTGAAAACTCTGTCTCAAAAAAAAGAAAAGAAAGAAAGAGAGAAAGAAAAGAAAACAATCCTAGGCTAGGAAAGTTGGAGATGTGGCTGATGTTAATGCCAGGCAGGGTACTGGGAGCCTCACCTGCAGGGCTGGCTTCATGGGCATTGCCCAGCGCAGCTACACAGGATTCACGCTTACAAGGGCCTCACGCTTACTTTATGCTCTGCTGACACCATCTAGTAATTCTTAATAACTTCAAACAAGGAGCCCTGCATTTTCATTTTTTGCTGGGCCCTGAAAATTAATATATAACCAGTCCTGCTAATATGCAGGTTTCTTATTTACTCCACACAACCGCCACAGGAACTAGAATTCCTTATTATTATCAGCCTCGCTTTACAGATAAGGAAAACGAGGCTCCGAGAAGTGAAAAACGAACACAAGGTCACACAGCAAGAGAGGCAGGGTGGCATTCAGGCTTCTCAAATCCCTGAGCCCTAGAGCCGGTTCACTGCGGTGAACCCTACGTGAACCATTGAGTGAAACCTGCAGTGTGGCTTATCAGTTTTCATCACATACTTGGGGTACACTGTGACTGAGCAAATAAAAAGGGGGTTTTGCTGATAGCCTGGCAAGTTGGCAAGGCATTTCCTGGGCACTTAAGGCAAATGCACTTGCAGCTGTAATCCAGAGTATATTTAAACAAGTACAGGAGCAGCAGGCAGGGGGAAGGGGAGGGCCTGACCAGGGAAGTCAGGCCCAAAGCAGCCCAAATTCACTATTGATAGTGCTGTGGCCTATTTTGGCCGGCTGGGTGGCCCTGAAAATTGCCCTGAGAACTGGGCCTGGAAACGGAGCATGGAAACCAGGCGCCTTCACTCTGGGGTATGGCTGGAATCATGCTGGGCACAGACAAAAGTTTTTTTGATGAGCTCAAGGATATTTTTTCTAAAAAAACAAAACAGGATTTTCTTTAACAGGGAATTAAAAAAAAAAAATACACATTGAAGGAACATCACCAGGAAATGATCAGGAATATATTCTTAGGGAGCAAAGGCATGGATCAGACTCAGCCAATAAAGAGCTAATACGTATGAACCCTTAACCATGTGCCAAGCACTCTGCTACCTGCACCATTTCATTTATGCCCTCACGTGTGACCCTATGACAGCAGCACTATTTTTATCCCCATTTTATAAGAAAGGACACAGGCTTAGGAAAATTAAGTAATTTACTGAAGGTCACATTGTTGGCAAGCCAGGATTAAAACCCAGATCATGGCACCCTACTGGGCTGTCACCTATAACACTACTTCTCAAACAAAGACTCTCATGGGAACCATATAAAGATGCAGATTTTGACTGAGGAGGTCTGTGTGGGGCTTGAGATTCTGCATTTCCAACCAGACGCCAGTTCATGATGCTAATAGCACTGGTTCTTGGACCATAATTTGAGTAGCAAGGATGTAGATATTACAAGTTCTCCTGCTTTTACTTTTATCCTCTTACAACCTGCTCTCTCTGCAGCAGCCTGAGTTATTGTATTGGTCTCCATTGCTGCATAACAAACATCCCCCAGGCATGGCAGCTTTAAGAAACAACACAATTTCTGAGGATTAGGAACACAGGAGCAGCTTAGCTGGGGGGTTCTGGCTTAGGGTTAAGGCCCAGGATGTCAGCTGGGCCTGCAATCATGTGAAGGCTCAACTGGGCTGGAGGATCTACTTCCACAATGGCTCCCTCCCATGGCTGTTGGCTGGAGGCCTCAGTTTCTTGTCATATAGGTGTCTCCATAGGGATGCTCAAGACCAGCTGGCATCCTCTAGAGGGAATGATCTCAGAAAGAGAGAACAAGTGAGCGCAAGACAGCATTATTTCTGTTATATTCTACTGGCCACGCATATTAATCCTGATACAATGTGGGAAGAGACTCCCCAGGAATGGGAATCCTGGGGGGTGGAGTATTGGGGAGTCACTGTGGATGCTGATTACTACAGTTTCCCAATGAAAACTCAGATGATGTCATTCTTCTGCCCATCACTTCTTATCAGAGTCAAAATAAAATCCAAAGTTCCAGCACCCAAATGAAAGCTCACCTTTGATTCTACAAGATCTGCCCCTGACTGCTACCTCGTCCTCTCTCCCACTCACCTCCAGCTCACTTTTTTTTTTTTTTTGAGACAGGGTCTCGCTCTATTGCCCAGGCTGGAATGCGATGGCATGTTCTCAGCTCACTGCAACTTCTGCCTCCCAGGATCAAGCCATCCTCCCATCTTGGCCTCCCAAGTAGCTGGGACTACAGGTGCACGCCACCGTACTCAGCTAATTTTTTTTTTTTTTGTATTTTTTGTAGTGACTTCATTTCACCATGTTGTCCAGGCTAGTCTTGAATTCCTGAACTCAAGTGATCTGTCTGCCTCAGCCTCCCAAAGTGCTGAAATTACAGGTGTGAGCCACTGAGCCTGGCTTCACTTTTTTTTCATATATATGTGTGTGTGTGTGTGTGTGTGTGTATATATGTATATATATATATATGGATGTGTGTGTATATATATATATATATGGATGTATATGTGTGTGTGTGTGTATGTGTATATGTATGTGTATATCTATATATATATATAGAGAGAGAGAGAGACAGAGAGAGAGACAGAGAGAGAGAGAGTCTCACTCTGTCGCCCAGGCTGGAGTGTAGTGGTGCAATCATAGTTCACTGTGGTCTCAACCTCCTGGGCTCAAGCCGTCTCCTCACTTTAGCCTCCATCAGCCTTCACCACCATGCCCAGCTCCAGCTCACTTTAATCAATCACACTGACTCTCTTGCTCGTCCTTAGTACACCCAGCACTCTCCTGCTCCTGCAGGCCTTTGCATGTGCTTTTCCTTCTGCCTAGAATAAACTTCAGACCAAATAACACCTTCTCAGAGAGGCCTTCCTTGACCAAATTCACCATCTAAAATAGTAGCTGAGATGTCTCTTCAGGCTTTTGCATTTCTGACTACCGGACAGCCCCACCCAGACCTGTCCTGTGACTCAACCAGTCCTGTGGCCCCACCCAGAAGCACACTCAGCACATAAGGACTGCTTTCCACACCCCTATGATTTCATCCCCAACCAATCAGCAGCACCCATTCCCTAGCCTCCCACCCCACCAAACTATCTTTGAAAAACCCCTAGCCTCCAAGCCTCTGAGGATATTGATTTGAGTAGTAACTCCGTCTCCTGTGTGGCATGGCCAGCCTCATGTCAATTAAACTCTTTAATGCAGTGCCTGGTCTCTATGAATTGCTTTTGTTTGTGCAGACACAGGAAGAACCCATGGGGTGGTTATAAGATATAAATGTATATTGTGAGCTGCTGAGTTTTGGAGTTTGGGGGTGTATTGTTATGCAGCATTGTTGTGACAATAGCTAACTGACACACTCTTGGATGTTATGTTACTATTTATTTGTATCTGTTTATAGTCTCCTGAAAGAATGCAAACTCCATGAGGGCAGGGACTTTGTCTTCTTCCCCACAGTATGCCCAGCATCCAGAACAATGCCTGCCTGCCACATGGTACGCACTCAATAATTACTAGTGAGCACATATTAGCGAATGAATCAATCTCATTGTAGCACCTGCTTGCTTAACTATGATGCTATACTGCTTTCAAATCAGACCCCAAATTGCAAAGTATCAAAATACAATTGTCTTGCACAGGAGTTCTAGGCAGCATACCATTCACCAGGAAAATGTGACTCATACACCAAGCTGCTGGCCATTATCTCTTTGCCAGATGCCATCTCTGTTCACCTGGGCCATAGTTGAAGTCAGCCATAAATGACAACCAACCCGTGCCTGAGAACGGAAGTGCTGCTTTAAATGACACTGGCTCACCTAGTTGGGTGGTTTTCCCTGGGGGAAAGCCAGAGACAGGGCTAATGAGTTCACACAAAGCGAGGAAATGCTCCCCTCACCCCCCTTCCTGGAACAGCTGCAGCAGGAGACGCCCCTCTCTGGAAGGGAGGAAGAGGAAGCTGGGGAAAGCAGATCAACAATGTGGGGAAGCCATGCACTCAAGAGAAAGCAGAAGGAAAAAAGAATCTGGTGCTTAAACAACCGATTGTTGGAACTTCATGATGAAATATAACAAAATCAAGACCACTCCTAAAGGTTTCTTTGGTCCTGCCATCTCAGGGCTCACCCTGGGTTGGGAGTATTTAAATGAGAAATGTTTGGCTAAATGCCAGCCCATCAGTCATACCAGTAGTGGGTTTTTCTTTAAATGCAAATACTGGCCAGCCACGATGGCTCACACGTGTAATCCCAACACTTTGGGAGATGGAGGTGGGAGGATTGCTTGAGCTCAAGAGTTCTGAGACTAGGCAACATGGCAAGAACTGTCTCTTAAAAACTACAAAAATTAGCTGGATTTAGTAGCTCACACCTGTGGTCCCAGCTACTTGGGAGGCTGAACTTGAAAGATCCCAGAAGCAAGGGGGTGGGGGGGTGGGGGGGGTTGGAGGTTGCAGTGGGCTGAGATCGCACCACTACCCTCTAGCTTGAGTGACATAGTGAGACCCTGTCTCTAAAAAAACAACAACAAAACACCACACACACATACACACCGCAAACCTCTTAGATCTGTTTAGGGAATATAACCTCAAGTACTTTTCTTTTTTTTTTTTTTTTTTTTTCTTTGAAACAAAGTCTCCCTCTGTCACCCAGGCTGGAGTGCAGTGGCATGATCTCAGCTCACTGCAATCTCTACCTCCCAGGTTCAAGCAATTCTCCAGCCTCAGCCTCCCAAGTACAGGTGCCCGCCATGTCACCCGGCTAAATTTTTTTTTGGTATTTTTAGTAGAGACAGAATTTCACCATGTTGGCCAAGCTGGTCTGTAATCTCCTGACCTCAAGTGATCCACCTGCCTTGACCTCTCAAAGTGCTGGGATTACAGGCCTGAGCCACCGCACCCAGCCAGTTGGCTTTTTAAAAAACTGCTCTATTCAGGAAAATAGAGCCAACAGCTGCAACAATAATAACAAGAGCTAATATTTATTGTGGATTTACTATGTCCTTAGCACTGTGCCATGTCCCTTATGTGAACTGAAGCATCTAATTCAATCTTCATAGGCAGGAATTATTATTCCCATTTTACAGAAAGAAAACTGTGGTTCAGAAGTTACATAATCTGCCCATGGTTATTAAAACCCGTTTATATCTAGTGTTCCATTATTGAACGCTAAGCATGTGGAAGTTATTTATATCCTACCGCTCAAGGTCATTGCCAAGGTCTGCTTGCAAAAATTCAAAAAATGGCAACCTCAGGCATAAGTGGGTTAATAGCCTGACATGTTGGGATTCGAACAGGTCTGTCTGCTGCTAGAGCCCACATTATTAACAAGTTGCCATAGGGCATGCTTTACATGAAAAAAACTGTCTTTCTTCGGCCACAACACTGAAGACAAGAAAGTTAAGGCCAGTAATGAGAGCTTCAAGTGACCTTTCAAAAAAAAAAAGGCTGGGCGCAGTGGCTTACGCCTGTAATCCCAACAGTTTGGGAGGCCAAGGTGGGCAGATCTTGAGGTCAGGAAATCGAGACCATCCTGCCCAACATGGTGAAACACCGTCTCTACTAAAATACAAAAATTAGCCGGGCATGGTAGCAGGTGCCTATAGTCCAGTCCCAGCTACTCAGGAGACTGAGGAAGGGGAGTCACTTGAGCGCGGGAGGTGGAGGTTACAATGAGCTGAGATGGCAGCTGTGTACTCCAGCCAGGCAACAGAGCAAGTGAAAACATTATTTGACCATAAACACTTACCGTGTACAGAGACACACACACACAGCCAAAACCAAAAACCAAAACCACTATTAAAATGACCACAAAACACAAAGCAAGATGATTTTGGAATTTCAGAATAAAGAGTACATTAACAATCAGATTAAAATAAAACAACACTTTCCGAATACTACTCTTTCAAATTTTTTGCATATTTACACACATACACAATCCTAAAAAGGCTCGGAAAAAAATAGCCTAATTATGTCAAATTTAACTAAAGAAGAGTTAAAAAAAATTATGGTTAAATGTAGGTTTCAAAGTATTTTTTTTTTTTTTTTTTTGAGACGGAGTTTCGCTCTTGTTACCCAGGCTGGAGTGCAATGGCGCGATCTCGGCTCACCGCAACCTCCGCCTCCTGGGTTCAGGCAATTCTCCTGCCCCAGCCTCCTGAGTAGCTGGGATTACAGGCACGCGCCACCATGCCCAGCCAATTTTTTGTAGTTTTTAGTAGAGACGGGGTTTCACCATGTTGACCAGGATGGTCTCGATCTCTTGACCTCGTGATCCACCCGCCTCGGCCTCCCAAAGTGCTAGGATTACAGGCGTGAGCCACCGCGCCCGGCCGGTTTCAAAGTATTTAAATAAAGTTTTTATTACTTTGTAAAAGCTATATATATTCTGTGTAAATAATTTTAAAAATAGAAAAAACAATAAAAACATCACTCCTTACCCTGCCACTGAACAATCACAATAATATTTTACATATGTCTTTGCAGCATATTTTCTATATAAAGTTATTTTTTATATAATTATAAAACAATCAGCATATGGCATTTTATTCTTTCTTCACTTAGTAATGCTATGGGCAATTGTCATCTTGTTATCATGCCCGATGTTTATTATTTTTGGTGTTTGAATTTACTCTATGGAGTAAATGCCCAGCATTTATTTTATAATTATTCTCAAATATTAAATAGTATTGAATATTCATGTTTTATCTAATTTAAGATGCTACACTATTTCAGGAAGAAAACACAAATTTTTGATCAAAACAGTAATGGTTCTGCATGGTATCACTCATACATGCTCCGCTGACTCACCTAGCTTCCAGCTAGCGGGGGTTTTAAAATCCATAGGCTAGGAGCTGCGTAGGCCAGTGGGATTTTAAAAAGTGTAGCAAGTGGCCACTCAACTACTATTTTTCAAGCTTCTCCAAGCCTCGGATGTCTGATATATATGGTTTTGAATGGCATCCCCAAGTTGTGCAGTGCACAGCCCACACAACTGAACAAACTGGTCCTCCCTTCTCATACCCTCTAGCATAGCGTCCTCGCAACTCCACCCTCCCGGGACAAGCATCACGCTCCCAATCCCTCTTCTTCCTCTCTCTACTTTCCCATCAAAAACACTTGCATACATTGCTGGTGTGCACATGGATTGGTCTAAAGGTTGAACTCTAGCCTCTCTAGAGGGTAATTTATCAATGCTGATCTGAACTCTGAGAAACGGGGCTTACTCTTTGAGCTATCAATTCCACTGCCAGCAATTAATCTTCTGGAGAAAAATCGGACAAGTGTGTAGACATATGAATGAGGATGTTTTTGGGTTTTTGGTTTCTGTTTTTGTTTGTTTGTTGTTGTTGTTCTGCTCTGTTTTGTTTTGTTTTCTTTGAGAGACAGGGTCTTGCTCTGTCACTCAGGCTGGAGTGCATGATCGTAGCTCATTGCAGTCTTGACGTCCCAGGGATTAAGTGATCCTCCTAGCTCAGCCTCCTGGGTAGCCGGAACTACAGGCATGTCAATGTGAACAGCAATGTTTTTCATTGAATATATAGGAGAGGAAAGTAGAATGTCTAGTTACCACCTATGATTAAGTTATGGCTCAATGTATTCACTATATATAGGCCGGGCGCAGTGGCTCACGCCTGTAATATCCCAGTGCTTTGGAAGGCCAAGACAGGCAGATCACCTGAGGTCAGGAGTTTGAGACCAGCTTGGCCAACATGGTGAAACTCCATCACTATTAAAACTTACAAAAATTAGCTGGGCATGGTGGCGGGTGCCTGTACTCCCAGGTACTCAAGAGGCTGAGGCAGGAAAATCGCTTGAACCCAGGAGGCAGAGATTGCAGTGGGCCAAGATCGTGCCACTGCACTCCAGCCTGGGCGACAGAGCGAGACTCCATCTCAAAAATAAATAAAAATAAAAAATGAAATATATATGTATGCCATAGAAGAATTAAAATTTGTGAGGTACATCTTTGTGTGCCAACAAGGAAAGACATTCCCAATATATCATTAAGGAGAGACAGCAGGCTCAAAAAAGTGTTTATAATCACAATTTTGTAAAAAATAAACTTTTCCATATGAATAGAAAAAATTCTAGAAGGATGAATATCATATTTTTTAAAAATTCCTATATGCATTGCTGGGCACAGAGGCTCATTCCTATAATCCCAACACTTTGGGAGGCTGAGGTGAGAGGGTCCCTTATGCCCAGGAGTTTGAGACCAGTCTGGCCAACATAGTGAGATCCCTTCTCCAATTTTTTTTTTTAAATTAGATGGGTATGGTACCATGTGCCTGTAGTCCCAGCTACTGAGGAAGCTGGGGAGGGAGGATTGCTTGAGCCCAGGAGATTGAGGCTACAGTCAGCTGTGTTCATGCCACTGCACTCTAGCCTGGATGAGAAAGTGAGACCCTGTCTGTCAAAAAAACAAAAAACAAAACGCTTATATGCATTATCTGTTTGTCCACAAGCGTATGCATTACTTGCACAATTAAAAAATATATGTACATTTTAGAAAAATTGTCTCATTGGGATAGGCTCCCCTCTCCAGCAGGCCTCCAGCTGACATAGGACAGTCTTTTCCTGGGACAAATTGAGATGGCTGCTCTGTACCAGTGGGTCCAGATTTTCATTTTGTGCCAATATCCTCGTTTTCTGCAAGTACTAAAGAGTCTGGATATTTTCATACTGTAAATTGTATTGTCAGGACTCTAGGCTGCAAGTGACCGAAGTCCTTTTTTTATTTTTATTTTTCTGAGATGGATGGAGTCTGGCTGTCTCCCAGGCTGGAGTCCAATGATGCAATCTTGGCTCACTGCAGCCTCCACCTCCTGGGTTCAAGTGATTCTCCTGCCTCAGCCTCCTGAGTAGCTGGGATTACAGGTGCCTGCCACCACACCCAGCTAATTTTTGCAGTTTTAGTATAGATGGTGTTTCACCATGTTGGCCAGGCTGATCTCGAACTCCTGACCTCAAGGGATCCACCTGCCTCGGCCTCCCAGAGTGTTGGGATTGTAGGCATAAGCCATTGTGCCGGGCCTGAACTCCATCTCTAAGGAGACTCACTGGTATAGCTGAATGCAGGCCCTCAAACAACAATCTCAGGACCAGCCCCTTTCTCTGCCTTTTAGCCCTGTTTGCCTCTGTGGTCATTTTTTCAACAGGTTCTTCACACTGTGTTAAGACGGTGCTGACAGTCTGGCCTTAGGTAACCCCGGTGCAAAGAGGGCGGCTCTGTCCTAATCACTCCAACAAGGATCCCAGAATGGAGTCTCACTAGGTCCAACTGGCCTGATTTCCATCCCCTGCCCATCATGAACTAACCCTTATAGCCAGAAGGATGGAATACGTGTCCAGGCTGACACAGTTTCTCCACAGCTAGGGTGAGATCTGTCCCACCCTAAACCTTGTATTCTGCTGATACCAAGCTGTTTCTCCTTGGGGTGGGGGGGTCCCTCATTTACCCTCAGTCAGTTTGCTTAATGCACAGATTCTTGTTCTTTGCAAATGGAGATCAGAAATCTCCATTGTTTTATTTTATTTTTGCAAGGCCTCGAAGGGGCTGCTGTAGCAACCTGGCATTGTGTTGTTCATCAAATAATGGGTAATGATTGATGGACTTTGTAATTCTCAGTTGTCACAATGCCTGGAGGGGAGCTGATGTTGGGAGGAGGGGAGCGCTGCTAATGCATGCCACCCTGGGTGACTAGGCTGAGTTGGAATAAACAAATGAGTAGAAGGCATAAAACACCACGGCGCTTATTTAGACAGAATAAATATTCAGTGGATTTATCTGGTCTCTGCTTCTTAAATCATTAAAGAAATTTCAATCATGATGGCCCATAAGAACCTCATATTTGAACTTCACAAGAAAGCAAGGCTTTTTTCTTACCAGTTGTATCTAAGATTTCCGAAACCAAAGAACACCAGTGATGCAATAGGGCATGCCTTATCACCAATCACACTTGGAAAAGGAGAGGTTTCAGAAGAGGATCAGATTTAATTCACAATATTAAAGAACCAACATGCAGTTTCTGCACATTAAAACAATCTGACTTTTCATTTCTTTTTTTTTTTTTTTTAGATGAATTATTGTTCTGTCACCCAGGCTGGAGTGCAGTGGCTGGATCTCGGCTCACTGCAACCTCTGCCTCCCGGGTTCAAGAAATTCTCCTGCCTTGGCCTCCCGAGTAGCTGGGATTACAGGCACACACCACCATGCCCAGCTAATTTTTTGTATTTTTAGTAGAGACAGGGTTTCTCCATGTTGGTCAGGCTGGCCTCGAACTCCCGACCTAAGGCGATCCACCCACCTCGGACCCCCAAAATGTTGGGATTACAGGTGTGAGTCACTGCTCCCAGCAAGTACTTTCTTTTTACATATGAATGTACCACTTTTTTTTTTCCCTTTCATTAGTTGATGGGCATTTGAGCTGTTTCCATTTTTTGGCTCCTATGAATAAAGCTTCTATGAACATTCCTGCACAAGTGTTTGTGTGGACAGATATTTTTCAGTTATCTTAAATATAAACCTAAGAGTGAGGCTGCTGGATATAAAGTGGATACTCTATATAGTTTAACTCTTTCGGAAACTGCCAAACTCTTTTCCAAAGTGGCTGCACCATTTTACATTTTCATCAGCATTGTATGAAGCTCCCATGTCCTCTACATTCTCACCACCTGTTTTTGTGTTATTGTCTTTCGGATTGTAGCTATGCTAGAGGATATGAAGTCATATCTCATTGTGCTTTTGATTTGTATTTCCTTATGACTAGTGATGTTGAGCATCTTTTCATGTTTACTGGCCATTTGTATATATTCTTTGGAGAGCTGTCAACTCAAATCCTTTGCTAATTTTGTAACTGGTTCACTTGTACTTTTATTGTTGGGTTGTGAGAATTCTTTATATATTATGAATATGAGACCCTTATCCAATGCCTGAACTTGCAAATATTTTTTCCTCTTCTGTGGATTCTTGTTTCACTCACTTGATGATGTTCTTTGAAGCACAAAATGTGTTTTTAATTTAACAAAGTCCAATTTATCTACTTCATTGCTTTGGCTTTTTGTCATATAAACTGTTGCTTAATATAAGGTCATGAAAATTACATCCATGTTTTCTTTTAATATTTTTATAGTTTTCACACTTCCATTTAGATATTTAATTAATTTTGAGTTAATTTCTTTGTATAAGATATGAAGTAGGCTTCTAACTTCATTCTTTTGCATGTGAATGAGGGAATGTGTTCTCTTCTTGGGTCCACGAGAGGGTGTAGTTTTAAGGGCAAGAATTTCCCAGCACTGTGGCCCCCTCCCATCTCTCTCCATCCGGGTTTGCAGCACCTGAATAAACTAAAAATCAATCACTCCAGCAGAAGTTCTAAGGAGCTCCTTTCATTGGCCAGGAGTCTTGGAGAAGGCGGGGATTCCTCCCAGGTTAAAAGCCCCTTCTTCCACGCCCCTTCGCACTCCCGGTTTGGATCCCCTTTCACGAACACTCTCTTCCTGGAAGCTGTTTTTCTCTATCCTGGATTTCCCCTCTGGGGTCCTCTTCCACATTCTCTCGTGGAAGCCTGTCTTCCCCTCCTAAACTCCATCTCTGTTCCCTTCCACTCAGTTTGGAAGCTGCTTTCCTCTCCTGGATTCTATCTTTCTGGATCCTCTTGGTGTGAGTTAGCTATTTCTTTCTCTCTCCTTCTCTGGTTTCTCTCTCTCTTTAAATAAATCACTTTCTACAAACACTTTGGAGTCTGGCATTTACTGTGCACTGCCCTGTGGTCCCCTCTCTCATTCTTGAGAGGGCAGGAGACCAAGAACCTGGAGAAACGTCCTCTCGGGGGAGCTGAGGGCACCCTGAACCCTTGAACCCCAATATTACATTTTGGCGAGCCAGCCAGGAGAGGGGTACGTCAGAAGAGGGGTACAGCCGGAGAATAAGACTTCAAAATCGTGAGTAAAACTGGCCCCATTCTGTCCTGCCTCTTTAAGAACACCTGAAGTAGCCCCAGCTGGAACTAGAGGGCTTGTGCCCTCGCAGACACAACACAGCTGGTCTTAAGTGGGCCGGCCCAGCCAGAATTAAAAGCGCAGTTTTGGCTGGGCGTGGTGGCTCACGCCTGTAATCCCAGCACTTTGGGAGGCCGAGGTGGGGGGATCACCAGGTCAAGAGATCGAGATCATCCTGGCCAACATGGTGAAACCCTGTCTCTACTAAAAATACAAAAATTAGCTGGGCATGGTGGCCTTTGGTCCCAGCTACTGGTGAGGCTGAGGCAGGAGAATCGCTTGAACCCAGGAGGCGGAGGTTGCGGTGAGCCAGGACTGCGCCACTGCACTCCAGCCTGGCGACAGAGCAAGACTCCATCTCAAA
>NW_022436991.1:6900893-6965224 GCF_009761245.1 Sapajus apella | reverse complement strand
GAGACCATGGCCCAGCCTCGAGGGTGGGTCCGGGTGCACACAGCAAGCCTTCTGCTGGAGAAAAACAGGGTAGGCAAGGTATAACTCCAGCCTGCAGGGGACCGGGGAGCGCAGCAGCCTGGCGCATGGTTCTGGCAGGCCTCCAACGTTCCCCAGTCCCAGGCAGCAGTGTAAAAAGGCTCCCCAGGGCCTTTGCCTGCTGGCCGCGGGTCCCTGTGTGTGCAGTAGCTCGGGGAGTGGCCCAGGCGTGCAAGTGGTTCTGGCGGGGTCATCACGGCGACTAAAAGCCACTGGGGCTGGGAAACTCGCGACGCAGCCCAGCAGCAGCTGCAAATGTGGCTTTAAAAAATTTTTTTTCTATTTATTTTATTGCATTTTAGGTTTTGGGGTGCATGTGAAGAACATGCAAGATTGTTGCATAGGTACACACGTGGCAGTGTGATTTGCTGCCTTCCTCCCCATCACCTACATCTGGCATCTCTCCCCTTGCTCTCTCTCCAACTCCCCACCCCCCCACCGTCCCTCCCCTATTTCCCCCCAACTGACCCCAGTGTGTAGTGCTCCCCTCCCTGTGTCCATGTGTTCTCATTGTTCAACACCGCCTGTGAATGAGAACATGGGGTGTTTGATCTTCTGCTCTTCTGTCAGTTTGCTGAGAATGATGGTTTCCAGGTTCATCCATGTCCCTACAAAGGACACAAACTCATCGTTTTTGATGGCTGCATAATATTCCATGGTGTACGTGTGCCACATTTCCCCTGTCCAGTCTATCATCGATGGGCATTTGGGTTGGTTCCAGGTCTTTGCTATTGTAAACAGTGCTGCAATGAACATTCGTGTGCATGTGTCCTTATAGTAGAACGATTTATAATCCTTTGGATATATACCCAGTAATGGGATTGCTGGGTCAAATGGCTTTTAAACCCAAAGCGGCAAGCGGTTTTTTTCTTTGGGTGCGCCGGCTGAAAGGAAAGAAGCGGCTGCTGGCTGTCAGCCCCGCCCGGCTTTGGGCAGGCCGCATCGCCTCAGGGTGCAGCATTCTCATTCAAAATTCGCCTTAAGAAAGCTCTCGCCTTTCCTTAATGCAAGAGGCTGGTTATCGCAGCTGGTTAAGTTGTAGGGCCTGCACCTGCAAGGTTGCTCGTTCAAATATCTGGTGGAGTCAGTCTTGATTTGAGGAGGTCTTTTGGATTTCCCAATTCTACCCATTTATATACATGTTTATCCTTATGCTAGTACTACACAGCCTTGATTATTGTACTTTGTAGTAAGTTCTGAAATAGGGAAAGGTGAGTCCTCCAACTTTTTTTTTTTTTTTGAGATGGAGCCTTGCTCTGTCGCCCAGGCTGGAGCACAGTGATGCCATCTCTGCTCACTGCAACCTCCACCTCCTGAGTGCAAACGATTCTCCTGGCTCAGCCTCCCGAGTAGCTGGGACTACAGGCACACACCACCACACCCATCTAGTTTTTGTATTTTTTAGTAGAGACAGGGTTTCACCATGTTGGCCAGGATGGTCTTGATCTCTTAACCTCGTGATCTGCCTTCCTCAGCCTCCCAAAGTGCTGGAATTACAGGTGTGAGCCACCACACTTGGCCAACTTGGTTCTTCTTTTTCAAGATTGTTTTGACTGTTTTGGGTCCCTTTGCATCTTCATATGAATTTTAGGATCAGCTTGTTAATTTCTACCAAAAAAAAAAAAAAAAAAACCCAGCCGGGATTTTGATAGGCATTGTGTTGAATCTGTAGATCTGTGAGGAGTACCACCATCTTAACAATATCAGGTCTTCTGGTCAATGAATACAGGATGTCTTTCCATTTAATTAGGTTTTCTTTAATATCTTTCAATGATGTTTTATAGTTTTCAGCATGCAAGCCTTGCACTTCTTTTGCTAAATTCCTATTTTATTCTTTTAGACACCATTGCAAATGGAATTATTTTCTTAATTTCATGTTCAGGTTGTTCATTGCTAAGTGTATGGAAATACTGTGGGTTTTGTATATTTATCTTGTATCCTGAAACTTTGTTTATTAATTCTAATAGGTTGTTTTTAGTGAACCCTTACGATTGTCTATATATAAGATCACATCATCTATGACTAGAAATAGATTTACTTTTTTGTTTCCAATCCAAATGCTTTTATTTCTTTGTCTTGCCTAATTTTCCTGGCCAGAACCACCAGTACTATGTTAAATTGAAGTGGCAAGAGAGGACATCGTCCTCTTATTCCTAATCTTAGGGGGAAAATATCCAGTCTGTCACCAATAAATGTGATGTTAGCTTTGTGGTTTTCACAACGTTATCAGGCTGAAGAAATCTGCTTCTATTCCTAGTTTGTTAAGTGTTTTTGTCATGAAAACATTTTTGTCAAATGCTTTTTCTATATCCATTGAGATGATCTCTGGTTTAAATTCATTTTCAATTAAACAAAATCATACTACATTCTCTTTGTAAGAAATGTATTCAGTATACATAAGACTAGAGTCTCCCTAGTTCTTTCCCAACAATCTCAAGGTATTTGCTGTTGTCAGAGTACTGTTTCCTTTTAGCTAATTTCCTATGCATGTATGTGTGCATGTGTTAAAAATATACAATGTGCTTTAACAAAAAATGGCATAATAGTGTCAAATTAAATTTGGCTTAAACCTGCCTCCGTGGATTATGAACTGCAATCTACGAGTACATTCTTTTAACAAGTAGCTGAGTCTCAGCCCATCACAGCAGATAAGCTTCAGTCAGTTGCAGGCTGCCAACTGATAAGACCACATCCATATAAGACAGTGCCGAGCTGTAATCAATCAAGGTGTTTCTGGATGTCATTTCCACTTTCTGGTGCCATCTCTGCTCACTGCAACCTCCACCTCCCGGGTTCAAACGATTCTCCCGGCTCAGCCTCCTGAGTAGCTGGGACTACAGGTCTATAAATGAGGCCTGCCTAGGTTGCTGGGTAGAGTTCTCTGATCCTCTCTCCCAGTTCTGAGTGCTGTCCAATTCATGAACTGTTCTTTGCTCAAATAAATTCTGCTAAATTTGTCTAAAGTTTTTCTTTTAATAAGGTATGTACACTGTTTCCTCTCCCTGGAATGCCCTCTTGGTCCCAGCTGACATACCAGTGCCCACCTTTCCTTTAAGACTGACGAAGTCCCTCTTTTCTGTGGTGCCTTCTAAGGTCATCCATACATCAGACATCTTTTCCTTCTAGTGATGGCTTAAAATCATTCCCCCTTTCAGAGCCCCCTTTGGTTATGATTTTCGCAGAGGAGGTGTTTAGATTTGAACAGCCTGAAGTTTCACACAGTATACATTGATACCCCCCTAAACATCTTTTTTACACTGGGGCACATTTATAGCTATTGTATGATGATGATGCTATAGCTATAGTTAAATCTGGAGCCACTTTGACATCTTTTTATATGGCAATGTTTGTTGGTAGGAAAGGGGGAATTCAGTTGTCTTGCAGACTGCTTTTCCTGCTGTGTTCATAGCACTAAGAATGAGTCCCAAAGTTTCTTGTATGTGGAAGGATGAGGGTAGGTGGAATCTTACCATGGAAGAATCAGGGACAGAACAGTTCTCCTTTTACTGTTACCTACTTGTTACATCCTGGGCTTCTGGGTATGATTTCATTTGAAATAAACAGCACACACCTGTTTGAAGGACAGGCTTGAGAATGACTATTCTTTTGCGCTTTGCTCTTACCTTTTTTTTTTTTTTTTTTTTTTTTTTAATTGAGGCAGCATCTCACTCCATTGCCAAAGCTGGAATGCAGTGGCACAATCTTGGCTGAGTGCAACCTCTACCTCCTGGGTTCAAGTGATTCTCGTGCCTCAGCCTCCCAAGTGGCTGGAATTACAGGCATGCACCACCATGCCCAGCTACTTTTTGTATTTTTAGCAGAGACAGGGTTTTTCCATGTTGGCCAGGCTGGTTATTTTGGAGACAGGGTCTCTCTGGGTCAACCAGGCTGGAGTGCAGTGACACAATCTCCACTTACTGCAACCTCTGCCTCCTGGATTTAAGCCATCCTCCCAGCTCACCCTCCCAAGAACAGCTAGACTACAGATGTGTGCCATGCAGGCTAAGTTTTGTATTTCTTTCTTTTCTTTTCTTTTGGCCAAGATGAGGTTTCATCATGTTGCCCAGGCCAGTCTTGAACTCCTGGGCTCAAGTGATCCTCCCACCTTGGCCTCCCCAAAGTTTTGGGATTACAGGCATGAGCTGCTATGCCCAGCCAGTTGCAGTAAAAATTCTAAATCATTCTTTAAGACTCACTGTACAGAGAATCTTATTTCTGAGGTCTGGATAGTAAATATAATAACCTGTTTCTAACTTATCTAAGGTTTCCCCTGGACCCTCTACCTCACAAAAATTCCCCATTAAATCAAATACCATGGTTGCATATGAGTCTTACCACATAGGCTCTCCAGAAAGATTGAATGTAGAGGGCTGCTTCCTCTTCTGTCAGCAGGAGGGAGAGCGGGATTGGTGGCCGCGGGCTGAAAAGCAATAAAATGGTCATACGCCTATGAGAATCCAGTCCTTCAGCCTTGGCATTGCCTTTGACAACATAATGGCCTCTCTGATTAAGTGCTTCATCCATCCCCTTTCTTAGCAAGCAACAATGTCATTTTAGATAGAAAAGTGTATGCTTGACTTAGCATTATTTTAAAACACTGGGATGGATTTTTTTTTGGAAAAACAGCATAATCTTAAATCATTGTTAGCCTATTCTTCCTTTGAAGGACTCACGCTGCTATATGTGCATTTTAGTCCAGAAGGTGCAACATGCATGTTATTGACATAAGACTATTTGATGCAATGCAAGAGACAGAGGAGCAGCTGCCTTCATGCACTACAGTATGACATAATAAAACGCTCTTTCTCTAACTTTCCATTGACACAAAGGACTGCAGTTCATCTCTTTACTGAAAGGAATATTAGTTTTTATCTCTGATTAGTGTGCATTCCAGGTTAATGTGGTTTAAATTCAAGCACATTTTTAAGTTCTGCTGCTGTTACAGAAACATCAGGGGTTTGGTGTAGCTCTTGCTGCTCACCACACAAAATGCCAATCACTGAGCTGATGGGTCTTACCAAGAAAGAAGGCTTTAATCTTAACTGAGCTCTACAGCCGAGGAGGAGATGGGAGATCAGTCTTAAATCCACCTCCCAGACTGAAAAAAACTAGGGGTTTATACAGCAGGGAAGAAATGGGACAATGTGTAAGAAAACAGGAACTAGGGAGGAACAAGGAACCAGTCATGATGCATGAAGGCTCTGGGATCTCATTGTCTAGATGTGGTGATCTGATGAGTTTCAGTTCTTTGATACTTCCTTTTTTTTTTTGAGAGGCCTGGGGGGGTCCTTCCCTGAGGAAGGAACTCACATAAATTAAGTTTTAAGCTTTAAGACTAGAAGGGTCCATTTCTATGTTTATCTGAAAACAACAAAACTATGGGACGATTTGGTTTCACTGCTTCATCTTAGTAAGAAAATACTTCAAGTGCTGGATCTGTTGATAGTGTCTGCTCTTGTGGGAGTTTTTGTATTATGGGATTTTTTTTTTAAATCACAGATACCACATTAAAAAATCAAGACTATATACTCTCCCCGCCCCTAAAGTTTAACAGAGGCACTAACCTATGACAAGGTCTTACAAGTCTGTCTTAATTCAGGTTCTATGTTTCCCCCAAAGCAAAGTACAGCTATTTCTGAAAAACAAAAGCCAAGACTGTTCAGATATAAAAGAAACCCTCAAAGGACGTAGATCACATGGAGGCTGCTCCCAGTATAACATCCCCAGAAATGACTTTGCAAGTAAAGGACTCCCAAGTGCCCTGGCCTACAAACTCTCCCAAATAACAGCTAGAGCTTAGAGTAACTCATGGCACAGACAGGTTGACTAACCTGCCCAAGGTCACACAGCGGTAGGTGGCCTAGTCAGGATCTGGGCCCAGACCCACATAATCCCGAAGCCCAAGCATCCCTCACCATAGAGTGCTGACACACCAAGCCCCAAATGGGCAAACACATGCAAATGCCCAGCCTGGCACAGACCACAAGCTAACTGGCAACAGTGCATAATTCTCCAGGATCCATGGGTTTTATTTCCCTCCAAAAACTCTGACTCAGAAAAAGAAAAAGCTTAATATAGTATATTTGTTTGGATGAATGAATGCTCTTTTGAATTATTCCAGAACCAAAGAAATCAAAGCCACAAAGAACATAGAGTTTATCAGCACCATTTCTAGTGAGTGCAGTGCTGTTGTCAGGCTCTGGTTTTCCAGCTGGACAGGTCCTTTCCAAGAGACCAAGTAAAGGTGATTCTTCCATTTCTTTCTTTCTCTCTCTCTCTCTCTTTCTTTCTTTCTTTCTTTCTTTTTTTTTTTTTTTTTTTTTTTTTTATGAAGTCTTGCTCTGTCACCCAGGCTGGAGTGCAGTGGGACGACCTCGGCTCACTGCAACCTCTGCCTCCTGGGTTCAAGCAATCCTTCTGCCTAAGCCTCCTAAGTAGTGGGACCACAGGAACATGCCACCACGCGCAGCTAATTTTTGTATTTTTTGGTAGAGATGGGGTTTCACTGTGTTGGCCAGGCTGGTCTCGAACTCCTGACCTCAGGTGATCTGCCCACCTCTGTCTCCCAAAGTGGTAGGATTACAGGTGTGAGCCAAAGTGCCCAGCCTGTTTTACATTTTTTTTTTTTTTGGAGACAGTCTCTCTCTGTTGCCAGGCGCCAGCCTGGAGTGCAGTGGCACGATCTCGGCTCACTGCAACCTCTGCCTCCTGGGTTCAAGCAATTCTCCTGCCTCAGTCTCCCAAGTAGCTGGGACTACAGGCACGCTCCACCACGCCCAGCTAATTTTTGTATTTTTTAGTAGAGATCGGGGTTTCACCATGTTGGCCAGGATTGTCTCGATCTCCTGACCTTGTGATCCGCCCACCTTGGCCACCCAAAGTGCTGGGATTACAGGCGTGAGCCACTGTGCCCGGCCTCTTTTACATTTTTTAAGTAAATTTTTAATTTTAACTGTAGAGACAGGGTCTCGCTATATGGTCTCCAACTCAGCCTCAAGCAATACTCCCACCTTAACCTCCCAAAGAACCAGGATTACAGGCATGAGCCACCCGCTCAGCCCAGGCTCCCTGCTTTCCACATTAAATGTCTCTCCTCATCCACTGTCCTGATTATCTGTATCTCGGTTGTGTGACACCAACAAATCATATCCCTGAAGTAATTTCCCTTCACTAGTTAAAATTCAACAGCTTCTAGAGAGACCTTGGTGTTTATAAGGAGACCTTGGTGTGTTGGCAGTGAATTCATGGGAATGATGCGCTAATGCATTCTTGCTGTCTATTTACTGAGAACTTTCTGGATCCCCTCCCAGCAGCCTTGCTTCTCATGCTCCAACCCTGCAGGTGTCACCAGTAGAGGGTCGTGACTGTAAGTTGTCCAGGTTCTTGGTGTTTTGAACAAAGAATTGTACAAAACACCTGGCAAGGCAAAGAAAGAATGAAGCAAGAAAAGAGCGAAAGCAGTGATTTACTGAAAAGTACAAAAGTAGACCCCACAGTGTGGGAGCGAGCCCAAGCAGCTCCTCGGGCCCTCATACAGAATCTTCTTGGGTCCAGATAGCCCCTAGAACTTTCCCATTGGCCACTCCATGCTCACCTCATGTAAATGAAGTAAGTGGTAGCCAGCAATGAGTCTGATTGGTTGCAGAAAGCAGCCAACCAGAGGCTGAAGTGAAGTTACAAAGTTATGCAAAGACTCGCCCACAATTGGTCTATGATTGGGTGGTCTCAGGCACCCAATTTCCCATCTGCTGCACAGAAAATCTTGGGGTTTGCAAAGGGAGTACCCTCTGATTTTTTTGTTACTTAGGGGTGGAAAGTTAGGGGTTTCCTTTCAATTTAGTTCTAGGGCGTGAGACAGCCTTAGGTTCTCTGGCCGCAGACCCTATTCTCCTGCCTCACTGGCACTTGACAGCTTCTCAAATGTGCCGTGTTTCTCTGACCTCAGGGCCTTTGCTAAGGTGCTTCCCTCTGCCTCCAGTATCCCCCTACTCCTAGCCAGGGGCACCCTATACAGAGGTCCTGGTTGTTTTCTGCTCAGGGCACCCAGCAGTTGGGCCACAAGGGTGCTAAAACCCAGCACATGCTCTGCTCCTGGGTGTGTGGCCACATCTGCCCTAAGCTGAGGATATCTTTTCCTAATTTGCTGAAATGTACCTTGGGGCTGGTGCGAGGCCTGACACCTCTTATTTCTGCTTCTGATCTCCATTCAAATGTTATTGAGGTGGGGAACCGTGGCTCACACCTATAATCCCAGCACTTTGGGAGGCTGAGGCGGGTGGATCTCCTGAAGTCAGGAGTTCAAGACCAGCCTGGCCAACATGGTGAAACCCCATCTCTACTAGAAATACAAAAATTAGCCGGCCGTGTTGGCGCATGCCTGTAATCCCAGCTACTTGGGAGGCTGAGGCATGACAATCGTTTGAACCCAGGAGGCAGAGGCTGCAATGAACCAAGATGGTGCCACTGCACTCCAGCCTGGGCAACAGAGCAAGACTCCATCTCGAAAAGAAAAAAATGTTATTGAAAAATGTCCTTTGATTACATCAGGGCCCAAGGAAACTTCCTGTCATTTTCCTTCCTGGTGCTTGGCCCAATTTTGAGATAGAAGCCCTTGTGATTATGTAATTAATGCTCAAATCTTCTATTGATCTGAAAGCTCCACAAGGTAGGCACTGGTCCTGTGTTTGCTCCTCTTGGTGTCCCCAGCACTTAGGACACTGGCACGTAGTAGGCACACTCAACAAATACTTGTGGAGTGAGTAGTGGCCTCTGTGCCCGGCTGTGGGTTATGCACTTTCTACCAGTGATTTTGTTAAATCCACACAACATGAAGAATGAGTTGTTGTCCTTTGTTTAGAGTTGAAAAAACTGAGACATAGAGGGGTAAAGGGACTCTATGTTCAAGGTCTCTGAGCGTTTCCAGCTGAGAATGCGAACTGCCCAGGAAACAGTGGTCCAGAGAGAAGGTGGGGCCACCTCACAAGGTCAGTAGCATGGAAGTCAGGGTCTGGCAGCTGATGAATGTTAAGCAGAAGAAATCACAATCATTTGCTTCCAAGAAAAAAAACATGGGGACACGGAGGGTGCAGAATCAAAGAAAACACCCTCTTTGTTGAACCTTACAGTAATAACTTGGCAGATACTCATTCATCTGAACCTCTGCAGGGAAATCCCATGTCAGGAACACCAAATAGAGTAGAGTTTGTCACTTGTATCGGAGGGGAGATTCGATAGCGCCTTTCTGTACAGCAGCCATTTTCCTGCTTTAAGCGTGTTTTTCACAACTCATGTTATGAAATCCTCAAAGTAACAGTATTCCTGTTTCAGTATAGCAGTAGGAAAACAGAACTGCAAATCTCAGCACACACCCGGTGAGCCCAAACAAAGGGCTTTCAACAGTAATGAAACCCTGAACCGCCTTGCATCACAACGACATCTCCTAAAAGCAAAATGAGATTTCTAATAGGCCTTTAAGCAGTAATATGAGGCCACCTTTAGTGACATCCCTGTTTCATGGCTAGATAATGGGGCTCTGTCTAGTTCCCAAACCAAGAATAAGTAGGAGAAAGCCATGGTAAATCAGGCCAAATGAAAAGGAGTTACTCTTCGAAGAGTAATCCCTGGGAATTATCAATCATTTCAGCGGGCCAGCTTGAAGGGAGAGAAGCCACGCCAGGCCTTTTCCTCTCTCTTGGAATCAGTGCAACTGGCTTTGGGTCAAATAAAAATAAAGAGGCGACTGCTCATCACCAGGGAACTGGGGAAGGGAGAGAAG
Source organism: Sapajus apella (assembly GCF_009761245.1). Lineage (NCBI taxonomy): Eukaryota > Metazoa > Chordata > Mammalia > Primates > Cebidae > Sapajus > Sapajus apella. The sequence goes on along the minus strand of NW_022436991.1, from coordinate 6,955,371 downwards.
ATGAACACGTCAGTCACAGAAGAAGGCAGCTGAGGCCTTAAAGTGCTTAAATCAGACATCCCCAAAGCAGACGTTTTTGCATGTTCAGATAGGCACGGCAGCACTGTTGGGTATGTTTCCAAGAACTGTTTTACTAGTAATGCTCATTTGTCATGTCTTCCTCCTTTTTTTCTCAAATGTGAATATGTCTGAACCGTAAGAATCAATGCTGGCCAGCGCAGTGGCTCACACCTATAATCCCAGCAATTTGGGGAGCTGAGGCACATGGATCACCTGAGGTCAGGAGTTCGAGACCAGCCTGGCCAACATGGTGAAGCCTCATTTCTACTAAAAATACAAAAATTAGCCGGGCGTGATGACGGGCAGCTGTAACTCCAGCTACTGAGGAAGCTGAGGCAGGAGAATCACTTGAACCCAGGAGGCGGAGGTTGCAGTGAGCTGAGATCGCGTCACTGCACTCCAGCCTGAGCAACAATAACAACAACAACAAAAGAATAAATGCTGTAATTCTGAGAAGGAACAAAAATTTATTTTTCTGATTGTGTTGTGTACATATAAATGTATGTGCACACGTGTGCGCACACACGCTTCTTTTCCCTTTTTCAGATGCAAAGTAACAGATCTGCAGGACATAAACAAGATACAGCATGCTAACAAAATACATAATAAGAAAATCTGAGAAGTTAATCTTCATCAATTTCTTCATCCAGTTCAAAGACAATTAAAGAGGTGCCATCAAAAATCACATTTAACCAGAATGAAAAAGGAAAAAAGCTTGCTTGAGATTGAAAACGAAATTTTTGAATCCAAATTCTATCTACTTTTCTTTCTCTTTCTCCTTTTTTTTTTTTTTTTTGACAGGGTCTTGCTCTGTCACCCAGACTTCAGTGCAGTGGCATGATCATAGCTCACTGCAGCCTCAAATTCCTGGGCTCAGGTGATCCTCCCACCTCAGCCTCCTAAACACCTAACACAGGTGCACACCACCATTCCCAGCTAATTTTTATATATTTTTTTGTATTTTTGTAGAGATGGGGGTCTCACTGTGTTGCCCAGGTTGGTCTCGAACTCCTGGGTTGAAGTGATCCTCCCTCTTTGGCCTCCCAAAGTGCTGGGATTACAGGCAGGAGCCGCTGTGCCCAGCCTATCCACGTTTCATTATCTAAGCGATTAAGCTGTTTTCTTGGAACACAAAAGCATAACCCAGATGTAGAGCCATTTACAAAGATGGCACGTGCTCTAAACCCCTCATCATGAAGTTGTGCAATACACTAGTATTTGATAATACCTACCTGTCACAGTCAGCAAAAGAGATCTTACCCAGTCCTCACCTTCCACCCTAACTGGCTTCCCAAATGCTCTAAGTTGAGACTTCACTTTTTTTTTTTTTTTTTTTTTTTTTTTTGAGATGAGAGTCTCACTCTGTCACCCAGGCAGTGGCACAATCTCACTGTATCCTCCGCCTCCCAGGTTCAAGTAATTCTCCTGCCTCAGCCTCCTGAGTAGTTGGGATTATAGGTGCCTGCCACCACACCTGGCTAATTTTTGTATTTTTTGGAGATGAAGTTTCACCATATTTGCCAGGCTGGTCTCAAACTTCCCGACCTCGAGAGATCCTCCCACCTCGGCCTCCTAAAGTGATGGGATTACAGGTGTCAGCCACCATGCCCGGCCAAGGCATCACTTTCTTGACTTATGAACTTAAAATCTCTAAAAAGCACAAAAGAGGTTATCTGGAATGGTACTCCCAGACATATGGTGACTAACCATTAGGATGGAATCTCATAGGATTCTTCCAGTTTCATCCTTCTATGAACACAGGAATAGTTCCAAACAGCTGAGCATTGCTCTCTGTAGCCTTAAAGCCTATTTGGAAATCATGGTTATCAGGATATGATGTTGCTTTGGCCCCTTCACTAATCTCCGCCCTGGGAGATCAACAAGCGGTTATTACCCCAGCATCAGGCTGAATCATTCTCTTAGTTACACACAGGGCTGAGTCCCATTTTACCAACCCCAGTCACTGAAGCTACATATGTGTCCAGATAGCAGAGCTCGCCAGGCAGCAAAGTGCATGACCGCGTGCTCCCATGTGGGTTTTAGATGTAACCATTTTAAAGACCAAAGCTGTGATACTTGATATTTCTTGGTAAAACATGCCCAGATTGTGGTGGTATTTTAACTTCTTTGTAACTGATTACACATTTTCTCCAGTGTGACTAAAGGAAAAAATTAAGGAGACCCACCTACTCCCCAGTCTCCCTCCCCTGGGTTTAAAGGGTGGGCCCAGGCAAGGGGGATGATGTTGGGAAGAGCAGACCACCTCCCTCCCCACCCTTTTCAAACCTCCCATAGGGGATCTTCACCTTCTTTGTGTCAAGGACCTCTTTCTACATGGGCGGTTTGGGATCCTTCTCACAATAATGTTCTTAACAACATAAAAGTAAATACATAGGAGTACAGCAAACCAATTACATTGAAATAAAGGTATCAAACTATTAAAAGAACAGCTGGTGATATAGTAATATATGCCTCTAAATTTTACAGTGAATAACAAGAGCTAATAGCAGGCCAATTAACTACTGGAACTTGAAAGGCATGACAAGCGTAAATGGTATTTCTCGATCTCTGCAACAACTGTAATGTGATATGAGACTATCTGTGATTGCTGTCAGGGACAAACTCACAGATACTATAGGAGCTACTGAGACTTGCTGCCCACATTCATACTTAAAGGAGATGCTGGATTTAAGTGAGAGATTAGTGAAAATAAAGAGGGAATTTCCTTTCCCTTCCAACTTCCGGGATGCCTGAATCATAGACAGTTAGTTGTGGCTGCAGCTAGGGAAAGGGGAAAAGATGGGTTTACATCCAGTCTGAGATTGAAGACTAAGGATTTAAAAACAAACAGGTTGGGCCAGGTGCAGTGGCTCATGCCTGTAATCCCAGCACTTAAAGAGGGCAAGGAGGGAGGATGGCTTGAGGTCAGAAGTTCAAGACCAGCCAGGACAACCCTGTCTCTATTAAAAACATAATAAATATTTGGCCAGGCACAGTGGCTCATGCTTGTGATGCCAGCACTTTGGGAGGCCAAGGCAGGCAGATCACCTGAGGTCAGGGGTTCAAGACCAGCGTAGCCAACATAATGAAACCCCATCTCTACTAAAAATAAAAAAAAATTGGCCAGGCGAGGTGACACAGCCTATAATCCCAGCTACTCAGGAGGTTGAGGGACAAGAATTGTTTGAACCTGGGAGGCAGAGGTTGCAGTGAGCCGAGGGTGCACCATTGCACACCAGCCTGGATGACAGAGTGAGACTCCATCTCAAATAAATAAATAAATACGATTTTAAAAAATACTTGTGATTTAGAAAAATAACCAGGATGAATTCTAATGGGGAAATGAGACTATCTAAAAATAGTGACCAGAAAGTTATGGAATTTGGCCAGAAATTATTAAAGAGCTGCTATCCAGATGCCAGATGAAGTCAATGTAATATAGCGTGGTGGTTAGTGGGGGGGAAAAAAAACTTTTCATTTTTTTTTGCCCAATAATTTGTGATTCTTCAGTATACCCTTAAATTTCCAAAATAGAACTGTTATTTCCCCAACTGTTTCAGTAAAGGGATCTCATTTAGCCAGTTGCTCAGGCCTGAAATCTCTGCTGCATCCCTGACTTCTCTCTCTTGCCCAACATCTAATCCATCAACAAATCTTCCTGGTTCCGACCTCAGAGCGTGTCCCAAATCCAACTTATTTTACTTCCTCCACTCCATGATGGCATCATCTCTTGACTGTAGCCACCTCCCTGTATGCACTCTTAGGTTGATTTCAGTCACCTTTTCCCTGTCCAGCTGCCAGACTGATCTTTTTAACAGATAAACTGAAGGCTGGGCATGGTGGCTCACATCTGTAATCCCAGCACTTTGGGAGGCTGAGGTGGGAGGGTTGCTTGAGGGCAGGGGTTCAAGGCTGCAGTGAGCTATGATTGCACCACTGCACTCCAGCCTGGGTGACAGAGTGAGACCCTGCCTAAAAAAATAAATAAATAAAAATTGTGTGTTATTTTAAGCACCAACTTTGTGGCAATTTATTGTAGTAGCCCTAGGAAACAAATACACTAATTCCCATCTTATGATCCTTAATCACATATGCAAAGCCCCTTCTGCCATGTAAGGGAACATATATATTTACAAAGTCTAGGGATTGGACGTGGACTTCTTGAGGGCACTAAAAGGAAAAAACTTTGTTTCTCTTCTCACAAGACTTCTGACATCAAACGAGTGGGTTTTTCACACCAAGCAAGTCTCCAGCTTTCTGCAGATACCAGCTGGGCATCCTACAATTTATTTTATTTTGTTTTATTTTATTGAGATAGGGTCTCACTCTGTCACTCAGGCAGGAGTGCAGTGGCATGCTAATGGCTTGCTGCAGCCTCCATCTCCCAGGCTGAAGTGACCCTCTCCCCTCAGCCTCCAGAGTAGCTGGGACTACAAGTCTGTGCTAATTTTAAAATTTTTTGTAGACATGGGGGGGTCTCACTATGTTGCTCAGGCTGGTCTCAAACTCCTGACCCTAAGCAATCCTCCCACCTCGGTCTCCCAAAGTGCTGGGATTACAGGCGCTAAAATTTAGTTTGACTCTGACACTAACTACGCACAGTTAGTGCAGACCCCACAGAAGGCCCACAGGGACCCACAGGAAAAGGGCTTAGTCCCCACAAGACTGCCCTCCACTACAGATGCCAGTCACAAGGAATGGGTCTCCAGCTTACCCACACTTCTGTCTGACTTGGCTCCAAATTGGGGGCTCCCACAACCCCCTCCTCAGGTTCGATCATTTTCTACAACAGCTCGTAGAACTCAGGAAAACGCTTTACTAAATGGCGGGGCTAAGACTGGAGCCTAGACGTTCCTGCCGTACCGCTTCGCACAGGCTCTCTGAACTGGTTCCTAAACAGCCATGGAGAAACAGCAGGAAGAAAGAAAGGAAGCAGTACTGAGTGCCCCCCTGAGAAAGGGCCACCCACATGTCAAACCTCCAGCAAGAGGAAGGCACTGGAGAATTTACACATCTCAGCATACCCCAAATTCAGGAAACAGCTTTCCTTCCTCCCTCTATTTGAAGATGAATGTGAATATAAAAAGCAAAGATGATTTACTGTCCTCTTGGGACTCGCTGGCCTCCGAAATTACTGACACAGAAATCTACTCTTCTATAAGACAAAATAAAAGGATTTTTTTTCCATCAAGAGGGCATGGGAGCAAATTTTCCACCGCGCCACCATTTAATTATAATCTTTAGTACGAAATGCAGCTTCTTGTGCCATTCTGAAGGCATGAGTGTTTTCAGTTCTACTATCAGCCTCAGCACAAATAGATCATCATACAGCTGGAGCTTGTCCTCAAACGACACGGTGACACTTTTGTTTTCACCTCCATTTTTGGTCGTTAAGATACCTTTCATCAACATGAACATATCATAGCCTCCCCCCGCCCCCCGCCTTTTTTTTGTTTGTTTGTTTCAGGGATAAAACTTAGCTGAAAAGACATTTCACCCAAAACAACCTTTTCTCTTCTTTTCAAAAACACAATCTTTGTTTCATTGATGGTCTCAGTTTTAATGATGTCTTTCATAAGCCTTCTTCCCTGGGAAAAGAGACAGAAAGGCAGTGGTGCACGTTTGTTCTTCGTGCTCATTTAGTTATTTTTGCAAATGAATCTGACCAATTCTCAGGACCATTCTTTTTGGCCAAAATAAAAATCTAAACTTTTCCTCTTCTCAATATGCTAGCAAATAATTTCATTGCCTCAGATTGGCTGGCTGAGTCTTGACTATATACTACAAAAGAGGATGGTGCTGGATTCATAAACAGGACTAAAGCCAACGGGAAACATGACTTCATCCACCCTTGTTGAAAGGTAAGGACAAAAACACCCTCATCACATTTCTATTGGAGTATGTGGCAGATTTTTTTCCTTTTTCTTTTTTGAGACACAGTCTCACTCTGTCACCCAGGCTGGAGTGCAGTGGCACCATCTTGGCTCACTGCAACCTTTGCTTCCTAGGTTTCAGTGATTCTCCTGCCTCCGCCTCCCAAGTAGCTGGGATGACAGCTGTGCATCACCAAGGCTGGCTAATTTTTTTGTATTTTTAGTAAAGATGGAGTTTTGCCATGTGTGCCAGGATGGTCTCGAACTCTTGACTTCAGGTAATCCACCATCCTGGCCTCCCAAAGTGATGGGATTACAGGCATGAGCCACCACACCTGGCCAGCAGATTGTATTATTATTCCCCATTATTGCTCCTTTCCCTCTGAGAGAATTACACATTCCTACCCTCCGCCATACACCTTGCAGTTCCTCCTTACAGGAGGTGTCAACTTCCCTGTAAGACTGATACTGAACTTGGCCATATAACATGTAATGGCTGATGGAATGTGAGCAGAAGTAGTTTGCCATTGCATGGTTCAGCCATTGATCTTCCTCTGCCATGAGATGGTGGGAGGGGGCACTCCTTCATCCTAGGTCCTGGAATGAAAAGAGACATGGAGCGAAGCTAACGCTGACACACAGCTAGCAGTAACACAGTGAGAAGTGAGCTTGTGCTGTTACAAGGCACTGAGATTTGGGGGTTGTTTGTTACTGCAGCAGAACGCTCCCAAAGTCAGGGATAATCATGGGAGTTTGGGAGGGTAATTGGGGCAGGATCATGAAGGAGAACACAGCAGTTAGGACTCTTTCATTTATGAGTATCAGAAACCTATCTCAAACTGGCTTAAACAAAAAGCAGAGGAGAAGGTATTTACTGACTCACTTAACTAAAAAGGGATAGAGCTAGCTCTAGGCATGGCTGGATAGAGGCGCAAAAGCACAGCACAGAAACAGATTCTCGGCCAGACACAGAGGCTCTCGCCTATAATCCCAGCACTTTGGGAGGCCGAGGCAGATGGATCACTTGAGATGAGGAATTTGAGATCAGCCTGGCCAACATGGTAAAACCCTGTCTCTACTAAAAATACAAAAAGTAGCTGGACATGGTGGCATGTGCCTGAAATCCCAGCTACTCAGGAGGCTGAAGGATGAGAATTGCTTGAACCCGAGAAGCAGAGGTTGCAGTGAGCCGAGATCATGCCACTGCACTCCAGCCTGGGTGACAGAGAGTCTGCCTCAAAAAAAAAAAAGACAAAAGAAGAAACAGATTCTCAGTTCTGCCGTTATCTCAGACTCAGGTACGATCTCTTTAGGCGGCTGCCCTCAGTAGCTCCAGGCGTAGAAAAGAGAAATTAGTTCCTGGTTGCTTCTTGGAGAGTCTTGGGATTATCTCTAATTGGACCAATTTGGAAAGTAACCATTGTGGTCAGCAGGATTCACTCACTGCTCTGCCTGGCCGGGACTAGGCCAAATACCCAGCCCAGAGCCAGATGTGGAGTCCACTCACTGAACTATGGGACTGAGATTGGGAGAGAAGCGATCTGCAGAACACAGACAGTTCTGCATCCAGAGAAGCAGGAAGGCAATCCAGGGCCGGAAAAAACATAAATGTCTACCACAGAAAGCAAGAAAATAGAATTTTTTAAAAGTGGTATAAATATTCTTTAGTTTTGCAATTGTTTTTTCTTTTTTTTTTAGAGACAGGATCTGGCTCTGTCACCCAAGCTGGAGTGCAGTGGCACAAACACAGCTCACTGAAACCTCAGTGTCCCAAGCTCAAGCAATCCTCCTGCCTCAGCCTCCCAAATAGCTAGTACTACAGACGTTTGCCACACCACCCAGCCAATTTTTAAAACATTTTTTTGTAGAGATGGGGAATCTCACTACATTGCCTAGGCTGGTCTTGAACTCCTGGCCTCAAGCAATCCTCCCACCTCAGCCTCTTGAGTAGCTGGGATTACAGGGATGAGCCACCGTGCCCAGCTATTATTCATTCTTTTTTTGTTTGTTTGTTTTGAGACAGGGTCTTGTTCTGTTTCCCAGGCTGGAGTGCAGTGGCACTATCTCAGCTCACTGCAACATCTGCCTCCGGGAAGCAAGTGATCCTCCCACCTCAGCCTCCTGAGTAGCTGGGACTACAGGTGTGCACCACCATGCCCAGCTAATTTTTGCTTTTTTTTTTTTTTTTTTAAAGTTTAAGACCTTTATTAACGGGTACTTGCAGTTTGTTGACTTTTTTGAAAAAATCAAGTTGTAAACTTTTATTACAAATTAAAAATGAAGTTCTTAAAAATCTCAACCAGATATGAAACAATTTAAAAACCTTTAAAGGCGTATTGAGAAAAACCAGGCTTTTTTAAAAAAACACGTTTGTTATTACCAAAAAGAGACATCTTTAGGTAAAAATAATAAAAACCCCATGCTGCATAGATCATGCAGATAGTTCTATTTATCTGGTGAATGGGCAAAAAGCAAGCACTTAAGGTCTTCAGCTCCAATCTTTTTTCCTTTATTTCTTCTTCTTGGATGACTAAACTGGATGATGGTAGAGATGGTAAGCCGGCAGTTACTCAGCCCCGCCCTGCTCAGCCTCGGGAGCTGACAAATTCTCAGCTGGTGGATCGGCTGTGTTTGTCTCTTTGCCATCTTGTGGTTCAGGGTTTTCCGGGCATCTACGTTGGTAATTGAAGTTGCCGCGGTACCGACGTTGAGGCGGCTGCTGACCTTGGGTCTCATCTCCTTGATTTTCTTTATCTTCTTCATTGCCATCCTCTCTAGGCTGTCTTTGGGGAGGAGGGCCCCTGTGGAATCGTGATCTATATCCCCGATACATATTCTGCCTCGCTGGTCTACCTTGTTCTCCCACGCTCTCGTTGTCAGCGCCCTCCATCACTTCTCCCTGCACAGGACGGTTGGAATATTGTGGTCGACGCCCATAGGGTCTCCGCATGTAGTAATTTGGGAACCTTCGCCTGCGGTAGGGCTGGCATTGTTGGGCCTGACCCTCGGGAACACTCTCTGACCCCTCGTTCTTTTCCCTCTTCTCACTATTCTGGTAATTTTGCTGGTAGTTGCGTGGAGGACCCCTACGACGTGGATAGTGTCTATAATGGTTACGGTCTGCTGCGTATTTACTGCCTTGAACTGGGACGCCACCAGGACCTGTAACATCTGCTGCCTCTGCACCCTTTTCTCCTTCAACAACATCAAACTCCAGTCTCTCCATCTCCTACACTGCGAAGGTACTTCCTGGGGTTATTCTTCTTTATGGCAGTGGGGTGTACAAATACATCTTCCTTGGTGTCATGCCTGTTGATGAAACCATATCCGTTCCTTACATTGAACCATGTTACTGTTCCCAAAACCTTCATTGCGATGACTTTCTTGTCCCCGCCGGCAGGCGCCGCCGATGCGAGGCCGACCAGGCCACCGCTCCCTGTGCGGCTGCCCGTATTGCCGGGCTGGGTGTCGGCGGCGCTCAGGGTGGGGGCGGTGGGCAGCTGGGGGGTCTCGGCCTCACTGCTCATGGTTGCAGTGATGGTGGCTGGGGCCGGCTGCGGCAGCTAGGGCTCTTCCCAGGATGTGATGGTAACTAGGCTGGCGGCGCCGGTGGGGCTGCTCAGGGCTCTCTGGGGTCCACTCTCCACCCCCGCTACTGATCAAACCCCTTTTTTTTTTTTTTTTTTTAAATAGAGACAGGGTTTCACCATGGTGCTCAGGCTATTGTTTTTCATTCTTAAAGTAATTCTGTGGAAAATACTAAAGCCATAGAAAATTAGGAAAAAAATAAAAGTCATCCATGTTTCTACCATTTGGAGTGAAACATCCTTTTGAAAGACTTCTTAGGACTAGAGTTATTTATTCCATGATTATCCCTGACTTTTAATATTTCCTGTCACTGTATAATTTATTTAATAAATATATTTTACACATTATAAATCTTATTTTATCAACCTAAGAGTATTTTTAAGGGTTATCAATGTCTCAGGCTACATAAAATGTAGCTATAAAAACAGTTCTGAGTTGGGCATGATGACACATTCTTGTAATCCCAGCTACTTGGGAGGCTGAGGCAGGAAGATCGCTTGAGCCCAGGAGTTTAAGGTTGCAGTGCGTTATGATCATACCTGTGAATAGCTGCTGCACTGCAGCCTGAGAAAAATGCAAAATCTCATCTCTTAAAAAAAAACAAAAACAAAACAAAGGCCAGGTGCAGTGGCTCATGCCTGTAATCCCAGTACTTTGGGATGCTGAGGCAGACAAATCACCCGAGGTCAGGAGTTCGAGACCAGCCTGGCCAACATGGTGAAACCCCATCTCTATTAAAAATACAAAAATTAGTCAGGTGTGGTGGCACATGCCTGGAATCCCAGCTACTCAGGAGGCTGAGGCAGGAGAATTGCTTGAACCCAGGAGAAGGAGGTTGCAGTTAGCTGAGATAGCACCACTGTACTCCAGCCTGGGCAACAGAGTGAGATTCCGCTCAAAATAAAATAATAAACTATTCATGAGAACTGCCCACCTCAAACGCCACATGCCTCAGAAGCTCATTTCAGCCGAGGTCTCAGCAGAGATCTGGGATCTGGCCCAAGTTCTGGGATTCCCTATGGATTGATGGTTTTATTAAATGTACCTTTTAGTCCTCTGGTCAAAAAGAAAACTTAAGCATTTTTCTTTTAAAAAAAGGAAATACATGTTCTTTGTACGAAATGGGGAAACAGCATGAATGGAAATAAATTTCAGATCAAATACAGATTTCAACAAAAAAAGAAATTATTTTAAAAAGTCATGAAAAAGAAATGGGCAGCTGAGAAGGGGCGGTGAGAGCACCGAGCATGCCAAATTATGGAGGGACCCGGAGGAGAAGCGCCCAACATTTATGTGATAAGCAACTGGCAGCCACCCATGACAGATGTTCCCAACCTACCAGCTGTTTTTTGACAATATAATGACATCGAGCACTGATGGCAGCTGGGCTTGGTAGAATTTATCTTATCAAGAACATTAAAGCAAGACCCAAACTCATATCTCCGATGGCTTCCCAGGCTGACATGTAAGATTATTAAAGGCAATAAATGCTAGCAAATATAACATATGGAGGAATCACATCTTACACAGGGGCTGCATTCTAAAATCGGGACATCAATGCAAATTACATTTCATAAAAATTTCCCCTTAAAATCCCTTAAATTACCCATACAAAGACATGGCATCTTTCTTTCCCTTTTTTTTTTTTTTTTTAAGTTGTTGTTGAGATGAACTCTCACTTTGTCATCCAGGCTGGAGTGCATGGCACAATCTCGGTGGCTCACTGCAATCTCTGCCTCCCCAGAGGCAGGAGTTAAAGCGATTCTCCTGCCTCAGCCTCCCAAGTAGCTGGGACTATAGACACCCACCGCCACGCCCATCTAATTTAGTAGAGACAGGGTTTCAATATGTTCCCAACTGGTCTCGAACTCCTGACCTCAGGTGAGCCGCCGTTTCGGCCTCCCAAAGTGCTGGGATCTAGGCATGGCCACCGTGCCCGGGACATGGTGTCTTTCAAGCTTGGCGTGTCTCACACAGCCAGGTTTCTCCCAGTCTCGATACTGATCACTTTAAGGACCAGGTGACAGAAGGGGCAGTAGAGCAGAGTAATTAGCCATGCTCTTAACAGTGCATAGACTCTGCAACCAGGCTGCCTGTGTTCAAATCCTGCCTCTGCTGTATACCGGCTTGATATGCTGGGCAAAGACTTAATTTCACTCTGCCTCAATTCTTTCTTAGACATACGCCTGTGGACCAGGTGTGGTGGTTCATGCCTGTAATCCCAGCACCTTGAGAGGCCGAGACGGGAGGATCACCTGAGGTCAGGAGTTCGGGACCAGTCTGGCTAACATAGTGAAACCCTGTCTCTACTAAAAATACAAAAATTAGCCAGGCATGGTGGTGGTGTCTATAGTTCCAGCTACTTGGGAGGCTGAGGCAGGAGAATCACTTGAAGTAGAGAGGCAGAGATTGCAGTGAGCCGAGATCGTGCCATGACACTCGCCTGGATGACAGAGTGAGGCTCCATCTCAAATCAACAAAACTCTGCCCAGAACAGCTAGTGTCCACCACATATCCACATGTTCCTTTACATATCCCTGCCTCCCCAGCAGTTGGTTTGAGGCCATGCTCTGTGAAGAGAGGTGAGAAGGTTAAGAACCTTCTAGACTGAGAAGGTTAAGAGCTGAGGGAACTCCTGCATTCTTTTCTTCCTTTGTATCAGTGACCTCAGAGGTAAGAGGACTATTCAACCTACAACAGTCTTCTTGTGAGCCTGACATAAGCTGTTACTGGGTTAAGCCACCGCTATTTTAGTATTGTTTATAACTCCAACCTAGCCTAGCCTGGCCTAATACAATGGGGATACTACGATTGTCTACATTGTAGGGTTGCGATGTGTTAAATGAGATAATATTTGTGAAGTGCCCAGGTTAATACCCAAGTAAACATATGTAAGTGTTTGGTAGGGTAGGTAGATAGGTAGGTAAATATATAAATAGACAGAAGGAAGCAGTTGGCTTATGAGCTGCTTGTGTTATGATGGGCATACAAAATCGGAAACAACTGAGGAAAGAGTGAGTGGGGTCGTATTTTATGCACCACCTCTGGAGTAAAATGGCAGAAACTGCTTGCATTTTAAAAAAAGTCTTATCCCTTTCCCTTTCCTCCCTCTCTGTTTCTCTCTTCTTCCCAAGAGCATATCATTGAATTGGCATAAATTAAGTACACAGACACTTCAACTATGCACAGCATGGCTGTCCATGAAAACAGGAACCATGTTTGTTTCCCCGAATCCATGTCTCCATCAGCCGGCTTCAATTACACTCTTCTCCGTGTCAGTTAATGGTAGTTCCCGTCCCTCACCTCTGTCCATAGAATATGTAATTTCAGATATAAACATTTTGGCATGTTTCTCTAAAAAGTAATAACTTTTTAATCATGACTATGAAATCTGCAATCTCATTATCATACCTTAAATAATAATTCCTTATTTCATCCACTATTAAGTATTCAAATTTTTAGTTGTCTCCAATTTTTTGTGTCGTTTCTTTCAGTCAGCATCCAACTAAGATCCACACGTTGGAATCTTCAAAAACAAATTTTTCTTGATTCTAAGATGGACCGCTATCCTCATTTTAGTGTTTCTGAGTTTGGTATGTTTCTTACTTTCAATGTGAACACCTAATGTAGGCTTTCTTTCTCTTCCTGAAAATTGGTTGTTAAAGCGTTAACATAATTCAGAAAATATGGTAATTTATGATTTTAAAATGTAAGACATTCTTTAAAAAGGAAACAATGCTTTCACTTGTACCTATCATCCCCTGGGCCCAGTCTAGACCTTTTACTAGATTGGCTTTGCCAGTCTTCAACCCTGATTTTACCAACCATCTGTTCTCTACCCTCTTTCCAGAGCTGTGGAGGGTTGCTGGAGACAATCACATAAGCAGGTTGTTTATATGCACCACAAATTCAGGCCATCAGCTGGCCATCCCTATTTATCTCTGATTCCCTGTAGGTTTCACCACAGCAGCTGCAGCAACCCTTCCCCCCCTCCATAAGCCTCTGCCTACCTCTCAGCAGATGCCTTCACACCTACATGAACATGAACGTGAGTGACAGCACCCACCATGAACTTTCTCAGTGCTTCTCCCTCTACCTCAAATTTTCTCTCACTCTTAGCTCTGGTCTCAGAGGAATACTTAGACATTTTTTCGTATCTATAGACACATGGAGATACACAGAAAGGTATGTGAAAAGTTCACTAAAATGTCAACAATGCTTATATCTGGGAGGCCAGCTTTTAGGTGATCTGTGCCTTTTTCTTTTGATTTTGCTGAATTGTTTGAATTTTTTCACTTAGCATGTATCCATTTTATTATATAAAACCTGGAATATTATTTTAAAATGTAAGTGATCTTCAGCAAAATGTAGGTGATCTTCTAAGAGAAAGGGACTTTCAGTTTCTCCACATTCTCCATTACCTTTTGTGGTAGGCAGAATTTAGGTCCCAAAGACGTCTAAATCAAAATTCCCAGTGCCTGGCTGGGCATGATGGCTCACACCTGTAATCCCAGCACTTTGGAATGCCAAGGCCGGCAGATCACTCGAGCTCAGGAGTTTCAGATCAGCCGGGGCAACATGACAAAACTGTTTGAACTAACAATACAAAAACTAGCTGGGCGTGGTGGCATGCACCTGTAGTCCGAGCTACTCAGGAGGCTGAGGTGGGAGGATCACTTGAGTCCAGGAAGTCAAAGTGGCAGTGAGCCATGATTGTGCCACTGCAGTTCAGCCTGGGCAACAGAGGGAGACCCTGTCACCCTCTCACTGTACACCCCACAACAAAAAATCCTAGAATCTGTGAACATGTTACCTGACAATGGCAAAAGAAACTTTGCAGATGCAATTTAGTCAAGGATCTTGCAATGGATATATTAGCCTGAATTATCTAGGTGAGCTAATGTAATCACAGGAGTCCTTAAAAGTGGAAGATGGAGGCAAAAGAGAGTCAGAGAGGCTGGGCATGGTGGCTCATGCCTGTAATCCCAGCACTTCAAGAGGCTGAGGGAGAGGGATCACTTGAGGCCAGGAGTTTGAGTCCAGCCTGGCCAACATAATGAGACCCTGTCTCTACTAAAAATACAAAAATTAGTCAGGAACGGTGGTGCATGCCTGTAATCCCAGCTACTTGGGAGGGTGAGGCAGGAGAATCACTTGAACATGGGAGGCAGAGGTTGCAGTGAGCTGAAATTTCACAACTGTACTCCAGCCTGGGCGACAGAGTGAGACCCTGTCACCCCACCCCGCCCCCCATCCCGGAAAAAAAAAAAGAGAGTCATAGAGATATGACTAAGAAAGAGGATCAGAGAGATGCAACATTGTTGGCTTTGAAGATGAATGCAGGAGCCACTAGCCAAGGAATGCAGGCGGTTTCTAGAAGCTGGAAAAGGCAGGGAAACATTTCTCCCTTAGAAACTCCAGAAAAGAATTAGGCTCTGCAAACACCTTGATTTTAGCCCAGTGAAATCCAAGTCAAACGTTGGACCTCCAGAATGGTATGGTAATAAATCTATGTTGTTTTAAAGCTACCAATCCTGGGGTGATTTGTGACAGCAGCAATAGAAAATAAACACACCCCTATTTCTCCCTGCTAATCATTTGAAATCAACATAGGCTCTAAGTTGAAACAATGACTTGCTTTGCAAACACAGTTTCAAGACAAGTCACGGTTACACCTCCAACCACATGACTAAGAGTAAGTGCCATTCATTCAACTTCTGGAACCAACAACTCTGGGCTACCTCTCAGTTCAGCCCTTATCCCTCTTGATTTAATCCATACATTCAATATGGGGCTGTTAATTCGCAAACCAACGTTTCTCTCCCTATCATACTTCTAACCTTTAGGCCAATGTTTCCAGCATGGATATCCTAGAAGCACCTTCATTTCAATGTACCCCAGACAGGAATCATCACTTTACCCTTGCGCTTTTCTTCTGGCTGGGTCTCTTGGCTTCCATTATGGCCTCCCACATACCCAGAAGCAAATCTCACCTTTTCAGGCATACCCCTTCTCTTCCCCTAATTTTATCCTGTGTCATCCATCCATGCTACCCATCCCATGTCCCCTGTTTTCCACTCACACAGTCCTCACTCAACACCTTACGGCTGTAAATATAGTCTTGAAACTTGCGGCCCCGACTCCAGGCTCTCCCCAGTCTCTCATGTCCCCTGCACTGTCTCAGGAATTATCTTTCCAAAACAGCCTAATCCCATTTTACCTCTGCGCAAAAGCCTCTGAATGATCTCTTGCTTATGGAATGATGCCCAAGCTTCTTTTACTGAAAGCCATAATCTACCCCCTAATTGCCTTCTAGCCATAGCTGACATCTCATCCCTACATCCTCACACACTCTAGGAGCTAGCAATGCTGGTTTCCTGCGACTGGACCAAAGCTTGTCTCTTCTCCCATCTTTGGGTCTTTGGCCTGGAATGTCACAATGTCCACCAGTGGCATTAAGCTACTATTCAGCATTTAGTAAGCCACAATGTTACTATAGGTTGGGCTTGTTCACGACCCCATTTGTAGCTGTATCATTTCACTGCATCTTTACAACCACCACATTTACCAATAAAGAACTGGATGCTTAGAGACAGAAGCACTGTGATGCGTTTCAAGTATGTCCACACAGTCTTTGATATTCCTCCCTTCTTAAAGTAGAGCTTAGTTATTAAACCTCAAATGTGGCACTTGGTGACCTGCTTCTAATATAATGTGATGGAAATAGAGATTTTTGACTTACAAGACTAGGTCATAAAACGTACGTACCATGCTTCCTTCTTGTGCCCAAATCTTTTATTCTGAAGGAGGCCAGTCACCATGTCATGAGGATACTCAAGCAGCCCATGGAAAGACCCAGATGGGGAAAATTTAAGGCCTCCAAACAACAATCAGTACCATGTTTGTGCACCATCTTAAAAGCAGAACCTCCAGCCCCAGTTGAGCCTTCCGATGACTGCACCCCCTGTGACATCTTAATTATAGTCTCATGGGAGACTCTGAACCACAACCACCCAGCTAAGCTGCTACCAAATTCCTGACCCAGAGAAACTATGCGATAATAAACATTTGTGGCTTTAAGCCACTGGGTTTTGAGGCAATTTGTTACATAGTAATAGATAAATAAACACTTGCCCAAGGTCATAGGATCAGTAAGCGATAAGAGATTTTTTGTTTTTTATTTTTTATTTTTGAGAGAGTCCACTCTGTCATCCAGGCTGGAGTGCAGTGGTGCAATCTCAGCTCACTGCAAACTCTGCCTCCTGGGTTCAAGAAATTCTCCTGCCTCAGCCTCCCAAGTAGCTGGGATTACAGATGCACGCCACCATGCCCAGCTAATTTTTGTATTTCTAGTAGAGACAGGGTTTTGCCATGTTGGTCAGGCTAGTCTCAAACTCCTGACTTCAGGTGATCTGCCTGCCTCAGCCTCCCAAAGTGCTGGGATTACAGGCATGAGCCACTGCATCCAGACAGTAGTGATTTAAATACTGGTTTATCCATCCCAAAAGCTCAGGCTCTTAATTCAACACTGCCTGAAGTACTACTGTAGTTTACATTTCACTTCCTTTAAAAAGCCTTGACAGAGTCTCCCCCTTGAAAGTCATCTTCCTCCAGTCTGTACCTTTAAGCCCTACTCAAAATGTCCATCCATACTACTCGTGCCCCAGTAATCACCTTATTTGCCCAAGACCCATCTCACTTCATGGTCGACTTCCCAGCTGTAGGCTCTCAGCTTTAGATCTACATCCTAGTGCTGTGAAGAGGAAATGAGATGGCATGTATCAAAGCAGTTAGTGAAGCAATGGCTCAGTTATACTATTTTTTAGTTCCTGGATGCAGTACTTTATTCTGTCCTATGGATGGATAAGCTCCTGGCTATATATTAGAATTACCTATGAAGCTTAAAAAAAAAAAAAAAAAAAAAAGCAAAAAAACAATGTCAATGCCCAGGCTATGCCTGAAGGTTATGAATTAATTGATCTGGATGAAGTTAGGTACCAATATTTTCCCAAAGGTCCTTGGGTGAATATTTATTTATTTATTTATTGAGATGGAATCTCACTCTGTCACCCAGGCTGGAGTGCAGTGGCACCATTGATACAGGAGTGCTGGGAAGGGAAGAGCGTGGTCCCTTTAAATGATATGGAAGGGGGAAGGGAAGTGCTGTGTAGATGTGGGCATGGTCCCTGGCTAGGGCTCCACCCTCACAGACCTAGATGAGAACAGGCATTTCCTGCCCAAATGTTGCATTTCCCAAGACTACCGTGGCTTGCCACACCCCCATCCTGGGCCTATAAAATCCTGAGACCCTAGTGAGCAGACACACAGGCAGCCAGACTTTGAGAGAAGCACATCAGTGGAAGAAGATGCAAGCAGCAGCTCATTGAGAGGATGTTGAGAGGAGCACATCAGCAGAAGAGCATGCTGATGGGCACCAGCACCTGCCAGGACAAGGCGGAGTCAGGCCAGGGCTGTTAGTTGGAGTAGAGCTGAGGGAGGCCCCCGAACAGCCCAACTCTGTGGGGAAAACCATCTCCTTTCTGGCTCTTTCATGGGCTGAGAGCTACTTCCACTCAATAAAACTTTGCACTCATTCTTGAAGCCCGTGTGTGATCTGATTCTTCTGGTACACGAAGGCAAGAATCCAGAACCTGCGATATGGAAATCTGTCCTTGTGACAAGGTAGAGGGTCTAATTGAGCTGGTTAACACAAGCCACCTATAGATGGCAAACTAAGAGATTACCTAATAATATACCCCCACTGGTGCTTCAGCTGTGAACATTCACCTCTAGACACTGCAGTGGGGTCAGAGCCTCAGAGCCTGCCTGTCTGTATGCACCGTCCACTGAAGAAGCCAGGCACTGCCCCTGTTGCACTGCCCCGGGCAAGAGGGGCAAGAGAACTTTCTGTTTCACCATCTCGGCTTGCTGCAACCTCTGCCTCCTGGGTTCAAGCGATTCTTCGACCTCAGCCTCCTGAGTACAGGTATTGATCGACTTACGACCTATGCAACTTACGACCATGCAACTTTACGACCACAATTGCTAGCCACGACTGCTCCGCGTCTGGCAGCACAACCTTTGCCCAGCTGGGCGTACGACAGTGCGGACCAGCTTCCAGCAGCACTACCATCTCCGCGTGCACCATTTCAACTGTTATCCCAGACTCGGTACAGCAATTTGTGTTTTGTGTCTTGGATATTTTTCATCAAACCCCTCCCAATAAACTTATACATTTCGAAGCAATGGACCCAAACATCGAACGATTTGCAAGGATTGAACGGATGGCGCACGATGTGTTTCATCCGTATCGTGAAATTTATGAAGAAAGAAACATACAATTTAGACAAAGCTCACCATGTTTATGAAAAAACCAACTCCGGTAACCCCAACTGCTGCCTCAGATGACGACGTCAACGATCCGCAGCCAAGCACCAGCGGCCAATAAAATGTTTCGTACATGTTTATATATTTTGATATGTTTTGCAATTGGCAAAATGTTCCCTATGGTATTTTTTACACCTGTATTTTGTATTTTTGTATGCACCTGTATTTTGTAATTTTTTTATGTTTTGCAAATATTAAACCAGTTGTACCGGTAATGCAGTGTTTTACTTAAACCTGACGAATGTAAAAATAAGAAACAAAATGGTGTAAAGATGATACAAATGGCATAAAATGAACAAAGAAAATTATGATATATAACAATAATGAAAGAAAATTATGATAAAATATGACTTAAAGATTTTTATAACATCATTTCACAGTACTGTACATATAGCCTGCTCAACTTACGACCAAATCGTGTTACGACCCGTCCGTCGGAACCAATCATGGTCGTAAGTCGAGCACTAACTGTAGCTGGGATTACAGGCACATGCCACCACACCTGGCTAATTTTCGTATTTTTAGTGGAGATGGGGTTTTACTGCCTTGGCCAGGCTGGTCTCGAAGTCCTGACCTCAAGTGATCTGGCCACCTCGGCCTCCCAAAGTGTTGGGTAAAGTTAAAGTTTTGAAACTACTGAACTAAATCAGAGGTTCTCAACCAGAGGCAATTTGCCTCACTCTCCTTGGAGACATACTTCAGTGTCTGGAGATATTCCTGATCGTCACAACTGTAGGAGGGTGCTACTGGCATCTAGTAGGTGGAGGCCAGAGATGCTGCAAAACATCCTGCAATGCACAGGTCAGCTCCTTGCAGCAAAGAATTATCCAGTCCTAAATGTCAGTGGAGTGCCGAGGATGAGACAACCTCATCCTCGGATTGGATATTATTTCCCGGCTCCGGTCTTGCTCTCCTTAAGAACTTTGGTTCATACTTGCTTCTCTGACTATTCCTGCTTGAGACAGGAAGAATGTAGGGTTTCAGTTCTTGCCTTGGGCCAAATCTGAGCACCAACCAGCTTGGCCGCTGCCCCAGCTGGGCTGGCTCCAGGCCCACCAGGAAGGGCACGTGGACGGTCTCATGCTTCCCCACTTCCCTTCAATGCTTTGTTAACATTTGTATTACAACACTCACTACAGAAACTACAGCAAGTCGTAAACACGCCGTCCTCACCCCAAGGGCCAGGGCCATACTTTATTCATCTCTGTTTTTTCCACAGCGCCAAGTTCTGTGCAGTTGAACTGGGTAGGTGTTCAAGGGACCCTCATGAAATCAAATAGATGAATATCACTTTAATTTTTATCATGCATCTGGGCATCTCGTTGAAAGGTCATGGATGTAGAGGATACAAAGGCCAGTTAAAGTAACAGCTCTTGTGTTTCTGTTCCTGTGGAGTCCAGCTGAAATGACCGCTACTGCTTTACAGTATATTTATATGAGCTGCCTGTGACTGTCAGCAGCCATTTAAAATTAAGATATTTGTATAATAAATATCCTAGAGGATTCTTATTAGAGAAGTTTTCTCATTTTTAAGATTATTTTTCATAGATTATTACACATGGAAAAATGTGTTATTTTCAAGGCAAAGCAGCAACTTGGAGAATGATACTAAAAGAAACTTATCTTAGAAAAATACATGCAAATCAATACATTTTGGGCTGTACATTTCATAGCAGATAAAATCAGCCACAGGTTCAAAAGCTAAATAAGAAACAAGGTTTTCTGACGTTGCTGTCCTTTCAATATGTAATCTCAGATTAAAAAAAAAAAACTGGTAATATATGGAGTTTTTTAATTCTCAAAATTGCAAAAGTTAGCCAGGGGTCTATTCATCTTGCCATTCTCAAAGAGGGCAGATTTAAGCAAAATATGTGACAAGTGAGAGCCGAGAGTCTAAATTTTTTTTTTTTTTTGAGACAGAGTCTCGCCCTGTCCCCCAGGCTGGAGTGCAGTGGCACAATCTCGGCTCACTACAATCTCCACCTCTGAGATTCAAGCGATTCTCCTGCCTCACCCTCTCAAGTAGCTGGAATTACAGCCACATGCTACCACGCCCAGCTAAGTTTTGTTATTTTTAATAGAGACAGGGATTTCATCATGTTGGCCAGGCTGGTCTCGAACTTCTGACCTCAAGTGATCCACCCACCTTGGCCTCCCAAAATGCTGGGATTAAAGGCATAAGCTGTTGTGCCCGGCCAGATATAAACTAATTTTATATAGTGAAATAACTAAGAGGTCTGTAAGGCTGCACTGTAGACTGAACTGATTACCT
Source organism: Sapajus apella (assembly GCF_009761245.1). Lineage (NCBI taxonomy): Eukaryota > Metazoa > Chordata > Mammalia > Primates > Cebidae > Sapajus > Sapajus apella. The sequence goes on along the minus strand of NW_022436991.1, from coordinate 6,934,191 downwards.
CAATGTGGGGAGGAAACCCACATTCAAATGGTCAAAGAGTTTTAATTTTATCTGTCATGTTCTAATATTATAGATGGAGAATTGATGCAGACAACTTATTATTGAAGCTTTCTTAGTATTTTCTAAGTATTTTAAAAAGCTTAGTCATATTTCCTGAGACATAGTGACCTTCAGAGAGAGAAAAAAAGTGAAGGGAATGGAGGGATCAATTACTTAGGATAAGATTGTTTTTTAAGTTTTCTTTTTTTTTTTTTCCTTTTTTTTTTTTTTTTTGAGATATGGTGTTTCGCTCTTGTTACCCAGGCTGGAGTGCAATGGCGCGATCTCGGCTCACCGCAACCTCCGTCCGTCTCCTGGGTTCAGGCCATTCTCCTGCCTCAGCCTCCTGAGTAGCTGGGATTACAGGCACGCGCCACAATGCCCAGCTAATTTTTTGTATTTTTAGTAGAGACGGGGTTTCACCATGTTGACCAGGATGGTCTCGATCTCTTGACCTCATGATCCACCCGCCTCGGCCTCCCAAAGTGCTGGGATTACAGGCTTGAGCCACCGCGCCCGGCCTGTTTTTTAAGTTTTCTACTTTATTTCTGGTGAGCTTCTTGAATGAAGTTACTGGCATGATTAGGATAAGGTTAGCCTAGGCTAAGAATAACTAGAGACAAGAGTCACAAATACGATGGCCCAGAGTCCTGGATGGATCACATCAGTTAGTTCTCTCGGACTGAAGAAAACTATTATTAACACAGTCTTAAATTAGGAATAAATTATTCAAAGCCTCGTGCCATACTTACTGTTGCTCTAGCCACTCCTTCACAAATGGAATGGAGAAGAATTCTGTGAATGGCTCCCCTGCCCTCTTTGGATTTTGGCTGGTCACGATGCCATGTGTTTCATTGACAAGAAAACAAAAAGCAAGAATTCAAGTCGGTTGTTGCCATTCTGCTTGCAAATTCACATGATTCGATTCTTAGGATCACTGAATAGTCAGGCATGAACAACTTACTTGTATAACCACTCGGTCAGGAAATCACAGGCAATGAATTTGGTTCTTTTCCTCTAAAGAGAGAAGAGATCATTAAGTTACAGTTGAGCCTTAAACCACATGAGTTTGAACTGTACGTCTACTTGTAGGCTGCAAAACAAACCTCTCAAACACGGAACTGGGAAGGAAGAGGTAATTTATTCAGCCGGGAGCAGCAGCAGCATAGTTGCCTAACAGCCAAGCTCTCCTAACAAAGAAAATCTGCCTTTTTAAAGGCTTAAAACTCTAGAAATTACATGTGAAAGAGTCTTGATCCATGAGGCAGGCGTGGGGTATGTGACTTAAGAGGGGGTTTGATCTTGTTTAGGCACAAACTGCCTTCTGGGAAGACTCCTCCATACCTTGCCTGCAGTCTATAGGAGGGCGATTCAAGGTGGCGCCTGGTCTGCCAGCCTTTACTTCCCCTATTGAAATGCAGTGTAGAGGTCAAGGGGGAGGTGGTCTTAGATGCTTAAGGGTGATTAAGGGTCTCGTTCCTCATATATGACGTCTTTTCATTAAAACTTGATACCAAGTGTGCCTGCCTCTCCTGCCCCGTCTACATCTTCCACCTCTGCCACCCCTGAGGCAGCAAAACCAATCCTTCCTCTTCCTCCTCCTTCTTGGCCTACTAAGCCTGAAGGAAGAAGACCTTTATGATGATCCACTTCCACTTAATGACTAGTAAATGTATTTTTTTTTTTATGGTTTTCTTAATAAATTTTCTTTCACTAACTTGCCTAAAAGAATACAGTATATAATACATATACAAAATTTGTGTTACTGGTAAGGCATCCAGTCAACAGTAGGCTGTCGGTAGTTAAGTTTTCGGAAAGTCAAAAGCTCTTTGTGGATTTTCTTGCTTTCTTTTTGTGACACAGCCTCATTCTATCGTCCAGGGTGGAGTGCAGTGGCGTGATCTAGGCTCACTGCAGAAGCCTCCCAGGCTCAAGCGATCCTCCCACCTCAGCCTCCCCAGTACCTGGGACTACAGGCACATACCACCATGCCTGGCAAATTTTTTGTATTTTTTTTTTTGGAGATGGGGTTTCATCATGTTCCCCAGGTTGGTCTTGAACTCCTAAGCTCAAGCAGTCTGCCCTGTCTCGGCCTCCCAAAGTGCTGGGATTACAGGTGTGAGCCATTGTGCAAGGCCACAGTTATAAGTGGAGTTCTGACTGCACAGGGTTTGGCATCATATTGTTTAGGGGTCCACTGTATATTCTCACTTTGGCCACATGTCTGAGTAGGACAAAGGAAAGGAGGTTAACTGATTGCTTGTGTTAGATGAAATATGCATGAATCCTTTATGAGATTTATAAGAACATCAACAAACAGTAACTTGGGCAAAGAATTCTAAAGACATTTCTTTAGTTCTCTTTCAGTAAGCATATTTTCTAAGGTCAGGTACTAATAAAAACCAGTGCTCATATTGGGGCTTATTACATACTTTTGGAATCGAAGGATTTTGTTATTTAAATCTAGACTGTGCTTCTCTTTTATGAGTAATTGTATATATATATTGCTTTACCCCAAATCTACTCAAATCCTCCAAACGGCAGTCCTTCTGGTCTGAGTGCTACCTTCCAATGAGACGCCCATACACAGGTACCACCAGCAGTGAGGCTGACCCTGCTAGCTCTCCACCCAAGATCACTCTCCACTTCAACCTTATTAATAGAAGCCTGATTGCTTCCAAATGGCAATCAGCTCAGCCAAAAATCTACATCCCCCAGGCTCCCATGTAGTAAGGGACAGCTATGTCACACAGTTCTGCCTGGTGAGATACAAACAGGGACCTCTAAAAAATCACGCTTTCCTGATTTCTGCTGCCCCTTCTTCCTTGAAGTTTCCTTTCACGTATTCCAGGCTGAATGAAACACAGATGTGGGACTGGAAATCCAACAGCCCCTTTTAGCCATGACGGCCAAAGCCGTGTGCTGAGGATGGTGAAGCAGGGGATAGAAAGAGCCTGTGTCTTTGCTGACTTCCTTAGCCATTGCATCAGCTTGGGCCTGCCCTACTCTGGACATCTAAATGTGTAAGGAGAAATCAACTTCATTGGTTTTACTACCACTGTTCTTGAGTTTTCAATACAGGCAACTGGATCCAGCTCCTAAGGGACAGATACTTGGTAAGCTACAAGGGAAAAGACATCGCAGAGTAATGGGGAGAAGACATGCTGAGCCTGCCAATGGGGCAGAGCGCCAGATAGCCTGTCTTCGATTTCCATTGAAAGTTTCTTCTTGTAACCCAAAGAATACCAGTCAACTAACTTCTTTTAGAGAATTGTTATGGAAATCGGGTGATAAAATCTCTGTCTCCTTTTAAAATAGCAGGAGCTAAGAACCAAGTCAGGCTGGAGGTGTGGAGAGATCCTTCCCAGGAAGAAAGATGCTACAGAGTGTCCTGGGAATCCTCTTTGCCCCTCCAGATCCATCCTCCCTCCCCTGCTCTGTGTCTCAGGAAGCTGCTTTTCATAGTTCACATCAATCAGGCTCTTGTACCCTCCAGATGGGTCCATCCTATGGGAGGTACTAGAAGGAGATCAGAGAGATGGGGGAGGGAAAGGCAGAGAGTTAGGGGTTGAATTTTCTCATCCCAAAATTCATATGGTGAAGTATAAGCCCTTCAGAATGTGACCTTATTGGAAATGTCAGAGGCGTGTGAACTAGAACAGCTCCATCTTGAATAGGGACTGGATAAGATGAGGCTGAGAGCTACTAGGCTGCATTCCCAGACGGTTAAGGCATTCTAAGTCACAGGATGAGACAGGAGGTCGGCGCAAGATCCGGGTCATAAAGACCTTGCAGATAAAACAGGTTGCAGTAAAGAAGCTGGCCAAAAACGAGGGCAATGAGTGACCTCTGAGTGTCCTCACCACTACACTCCCACCGGCACCATGACAGTTTACAAACACCATGGCAATGTCAGGAAGTTACCCTGTATAGTCTAAAAAGGAGCACCATAAATAATCCACCCCTTGTTTAGCATATACTCAAGAAATAACCATAAAAATGGGCAACCAGCAGCCCTCGGGGCTGCTCTCTGAAGTAGCCATTCTTTTATTCTTTACTTTCTTAAGAAACTTGGCTTTCACTTTACAGACTCGCCCTGAATTCTTTCTTGTGCAAGATCCAACAACTCCCTTGGGGCCTGCCCTTTCCTGTAACATACCTTCCACATGGGTCCAGCCAACGGGAGACACCAGCAGGAGATTAGAGTGATGGAGGAAGGAAAAGCAGAGTGTTAAGGGTTAACTTGTATCACCCCAAAATTCATATGTTGAAGTATAACTCTCAGGACCTCAGAATTTGACTGTGTTGGAAACAGGATTGTTGCAAATGTAATGCGTTAAGCCTAGTCCCTCCCGAAAGACAAAGCAGCTCCACTGAGGGTGAACAAATTTGGGGCTCTATTAGCAAGGAAGAAGGAAGAGGCTGTTGGGCAGACCCCTGATGATTCTCTACTAGATCCTGGGTCCAGCTATGACTGAAGCCAAAATTCCCCGGACCTTTCAGGTACAAGAACCAGTATATTCTCTTTTGCACGTAAGCCAGTTTGCATTAGGCTATTATTTGCAACAGAGAGATTTTAAGCACTATTTCTATCTTCTCCAGTCAGTTAACCATCACGTATCCTTCATGATGCCTCCAGGAAGTCTTTCTGAGCATTCTCATTGTCTTTCTTAAAAATTATTATTATTTTTTTAATTTTAGAGACAGAGCCTCTCTGTGACCTAGGCTGGAGTACAGTAGCATGACCTCTCTGCAGCCTCAAACTCCTGGGCTCAAGCAATCCTTCTGCCTTAGCCCCTTGAGTAGCTGGGACTACAGACATGTGCCACCACAGCTGGCTAATATATTTTTAGAACTTTTTGTAGAGATGGGGTCTCACTGTATTGTCCAGCCTAGTCTCAAACTCCTGGGCTCAAGTGATCCTCCTGCTTCAGCCTCTTGAGTAGCTGGGACTACAGGCATGTGCCACCACACCTGGTTAATATATTTTTAAAACTTTTTGTAAAGATGAGGTCTCACTGTTGGCCAAGCTGGTCTCAATCTCCTGGGCTCAAGCAATACTCCTGTCTCAGCCTTCCAAAGCGCTAGGATTACAGACATGGACCACTTTGCCCAGTCTCACCCTCTTCAGTGTAGGGTGGGCTCTGCTCCAGTTTTCTGTGTGCTTCTCTGTCATAGCACCTTGACTGTCACATGGGTCTGCCATGTCTGCCTTCCCTATTGAATCATAAGCTCTGTGGAGACAAGCCACATGTCTTTTTTTCTTTATATCCAGTCCTTAATCGACGGCACAGAGGCCGGGTATGGTGGCTCACACCTGTAATCCCAGCACTTTGGGAGGCCGAGGCTGGTGGATCACTGGAGGTCAGGAGTTTGAGATCAGCCTGGCCAACATGGTGAAACCCCATCTCTATTAAAAACACAAAAAAAGCTGGGTACGGTGGTGCGTACCTGTCATCTCAGCTACTCCAGAAGCTGAGACAGGAGAATCGCTTGAACATGGGAGGCGGAGGTTGCAATGGGCCGAGATTGCACCACCACACTCCAGCCTGGGTGATGGAGTGAGACTTCATTACAAAAAATAAAATTAAATTAAAAAAGACTGCACTGCACAGAGCAGGTGAGCAGTTCCTGTTGGATAAATGAATGAATGAATTCACCATTCAACTCTCAAGCATCAAAGCAAGGAAAAAACTCATGTACACAGATTCTGCTATTTAAAAGTAGGGAGTGCTAATGTGATTCTGGACAATTTCTCTTTACTTTCTTCCCACAATATTTTACTATGAAAATGTTTTCATCATTTTCCCCCCTTTTTTCCTCTCCGCTTTGAAATGGCCAACTCAGCTTTATGATTCAAGATAAGGCTGAAACGATTGTTGTGAATTGATGCTTCACCAAAAAGAAAAGCACTCCACTTTTTACTGAAAGCTTTTCTAGAGTTTTTAGTAAATAAAATATCGTGGGGCCTGAGTTACTGGAGATTATCTGCAATCTTTTACCTCATTGCTAAAACCCCTTTATGAAAAAAATGGAAACACTGCTGGCTGGCATTAACAAAATGGAATGCACTAGACCATGTAATGGGGTCTTCCAGTCTGCCTTGTAAGAATAGGAGTCCCTTCAAAAAGTCATCTTTAACCAAAATAAGAAAATACTTGTACAACAACGAAAATATGTAACTAGCATGAATTGCCATATAATAATTTAAACAATCTGGCAATTGTGGGATGGCAGCGTCTCTCTCTTGCCCTACAAAGAATGCATTGTTCCCTTGGCATTTATCACGTCGTTTAGTGGTAAAGATTTCTTCTGCAAAGAGAATGCGGCTTGACTTTAATAAATAGACTTTAAAAATAGCCAAATGGTCTGATGTATGAAGGTCATGCACACAGATTTAATCACTTTTGATGCAAAGAAATAAAATGGAAGAAATTGTGTTTTCCTGCTGTTCTGGGCAAGCGTGGACGTGCTGTGCATACTCAGACATGCAGAACAGTGGGGATATTGTTCAGCTGTTGTTTAGTTTAAAAATTATCTGCTGAGGAGCTGAAAGAGAGAAGGAAAAGCAAATGAAAAGTCGTGGTGAGTGATGAAATAAGAGAGGAAGTAGGAGAGAGGGAAATTAAAGAGTGAGATTTAGACAGTGAGGGCACCCAGGGTTTATGTAATGTGGGCAAATACACTGAGTCCTTGATCATTAAAGGGTGAAAATGCTCAAGTTTGGGAGAGCAGAGGGAACAGTTAAAGCAGCCTCTAACAAGGTTTTTTAAAAAATTATTTTAATCTATAATTAAAAGGAAAAAGACTAGGTGTCAAGGGTTAAGGCATCATTATGTCCTCGTAAGTCTGCAACTTACTCTGAAATGCATCCCAAAAACCAAGATGAATGAATAGAGGGATGGATTGACGAGTTTGTGGATGGATATGTGATAACACAAATGAAGCAAAATAGAAATTCTAGAATCAAGGCAGTGGATATGTGGGAATTCATTCCAAAATTCTGTCAGTTCATCTAACTGCTTAAATTTCTTTAAACAATAAAATTGGGGGAGAAGGGAAATGGGAAGAAAGTATCATAAAAGACCCAGAGCGCTAAAAGAGAAAATGCAGATTTTTTTTTTTAAAGACCGAGTCTCACTCTGTTGCCCAGGCTGGAGTGTAGTGGCACAGTCTCCGCTCACTGTAACCTCTACCTCCTGGTTTGAAGCAATTCTCATGCCTCAGCCTCCTGAGTAGCTAAGATTACAGGCATGCACCACCATGGCCTGGCTCCTGTTTATGTTTTTAGTAGACATGGGTTTTTGCCATGTTGCCCAGGCTGGTCTCCAACTGCTGGCCTCAAGTGATCTACCCACCTCTGCCTCCCAAAGTGCTGGGATTACAGGGGTGAGCCACAGCGCTCAGCCAAAAGGCAGAAATTAATGGAGGTCCAATCCAGACAGTATTTTGTACCAATTTTTATACTGGATGCACGTAGAGGAGACGCACTGGAGGACCGAAGGCTGGAAGAGAAGCAGCTAGCATTGGAAAGCAATTGAATCTGTGTCAGGTGGCTCATACAATTCCACCCAGAAAAGTCAAAAGCACATGCTTTGAGTTCAGGGGTCTGAAGTGTGGCTGGCTCTGGTACTGTGTTGGTTGAAACTCTTTGGGCTTGCAAGGAATAGAAATATGCTCAATTTACGTCATGTCTCAGTCCATTCAGGTGGCAATAACAAAAATATCATAAACTGGGTGACTTATAAACAACAAACATTTATTTCTCACTGTTCAGAATGTGGGGAAAATGAGAGTCTCTCTGGCTGGTGGCAGAGCCAGATCTCAGGAAGAACTGGACCATTGCTCGTGACTGTTCAGGGCCCAGGCAAGGCTACAGTTGTCCAACAACGGTTCTGGTTCTGGTTCTGGTTCCGGTTCTGTGGAGCTCAGCTCCTTGGCCACGGCTCCTTTCACTGTTTGCTGCTGCTTTATCTGTTGTTGTCTCCTAATTAATTCTCCGTCCTCCTTCCTCTGCCTTTAAGGTTGTCTCTAGGTGTCCCGCTCTCCCTATGCTATGGTCTGCCTGTTCTCTCTGTAGTGTGACATCCCAGCTCCCCAGATGGAGACTCTGAAAGGACTAGATACTCCCAAGAGAGAACCATCCCTGCTGGGTAGACCATTTCATGGTCACTTGCCTTCTAAGAGTGGCTGCCCAAGGGTCTGCTCCATATTCCTGGTTCAATCACTTGTAGTCAGGGTGATGGGGACATGGAGAGAGTAGGGACAAAGAGCAGCAGTTAAGGACCGTGGATGTGGCATACACACAGAACATCACAGTCTCCTTCCCCACGTAGTCTCCACAATACATTTCCAGATACCCAAGAATTCCCAGACATGATGAAACTAATCCATAACGCTGATCCTAGAAATAAGCAAACACTTGGCCTCTAAGCAGATGCCAAAATATTTATAGCAAACTGCCAACAGGTATTCACATTTTTTTTTCCACTGAGAAGGCATTTCATTAGAGAAAAATAATACTTGTCCTGAGAAGTTCAAAAAATGCACTAATAGCATTGATCAAGACCTCCAGCCCAGGCCACAGGGTCATTTCAAAAAGTGTTTTGGCTGAAAAGGAATCATGCTAAAATAATTCTACCACACCTTTCCTAACAGAATCTATTTTTTCCACTCCTTAGAAATTGTTTTCAAACAAAAGCTGATGGTATTACTAATTTTCCTTATTGGTCAAGACCAGGAAATAGAGTTTCTTCCCTTGCTGACCAAAGCCCTTGTACTTCTTACAGGATACTTAGGTATTTAATTATAAAAAGGAAAATAACTACAATGAATGACTATGAGATGGGCAAAGAATGTAAAAAGGGAAAAAAAGGGTTCATTTTACAGAATTATTCACAGTAGCAAATGTTAGTGTCATGAGATCACCAAAGAACCTGTCAGGAGTTAGAAATAGTTTCCTGACACCAGCTTTAGTCTACAATAGTCTTGGCTGTAATGGAATTTGATGAGCAACCAAAAGCCGAAAGGGAAAATTTTACATTGCATGGAATAGGATAGGAAAAGAGGCGGTTTTATGGCCTCTACCCGGACTCCACATTTAATCCATATTTAAAGCTGACATAAAATTTATTTTCAGCCATCGTAACGATGCACAAAACTCATGCACAAAACTGATTTCTTTCCAAATTAAGCAAAGTACATTGTTCCAGTCTGACTCTGTTCAACAAATATTTACCTACCGTGTGGACGCCCTGTGCTAAACACGAGATAAAGAAAATGAGTAAGGCTTGGCCCCAGTATGATTATTAATTAAATGCCCCAAAGCCACCACCCTGAAGCTCCTGACCTGCATAGTAACTGACAGTAGGTGCTGACGGTTAACTCCGTCTCAGCTCCAGATGTCAACCCTGATAAGGCAGGTGAGATGATCCCACCTCCCCCCACCTAGACCTGAGCCAACCTGGTCCACATTTATCCTGGCCACAGGGAGGCACTGAATCAGGAATGGGCATGTGACCCGTTTCAGAACGATGACATGTCAGGGGAGATGTGCTGGCACTTCTGGGAAGTAATTTCCTTTGCTTTCCTGAAAGAGTTTGTTGTCCCCCTTCTGTTTGATGTAGTAGGTGGGTACAAGGCCGAGGTGGGGGTCGCACCTGTTTTGACAGTCCCAGGGAAGCCAGCCCCAGGATAAAGCTGAGTCTGCTAGAGGCCAAGCCCAGAGGCAGGAGAGAATCAAGTCATCCTCAGTTATATCACAGAGTTCCTGAGTCAAGCCAACTCTGAGGCCTTCCCTCACTACCTTGGGGCCTTCTGATTTCCTGAGCCAATAAATCCTCTGTATTATTTAAGCCAGTTTTCTGCTAGCTGCAACATAATGCATCCTGACCAAGATACCTGCCCAGTACCCCTTCCATCTTATTTCGGTAACAGCACCCTGAGTTCCTTTCAGGAATCTCTCCCCAACAAAAACTATGGGCTTTGGGTGGGCCTCTTTCGTTGCCTAACAGGCCACTAAATAACAATTCCCCTAGTTCCAAGGACTTATTCCAAAGAAGGTACTTTTATTTATTTATTCATTTTATTTTCAGAGACAGGACCTTGCTCTGTCACCTAGGCTGGAGTACAATGGCATGATCATAGTTCACTGCAGCCTTGAATTCTTAGGCTCAAGGGATCCCCCTGCCTCAGCTTCCTGAGTAGCTAGGACTATAGGTACATGCCTCTCCATGCTCGGCTAATTTTCAAAAATTTGTTTGTTTGTTTGTTTGTTTTATAGATACAGAGGGTTTGCTATGTTGCCCAGGCTGGTCTGGAACTCCTGTGTTCAAGTGATCCTTCTGCCTTGGCCTCTCAAAGTGCCTGGGATTACAGGCGTGAGCCACTATGCCTAGCCCAATACTCAGGCAATTGACCTGAGTTGGCTCAATTAGAGAGAAACTCTGGGAGAGACTTTCTCTCTCCCTCTTTCTGCTACATTTGAGCCTTATAAGACATAGACTGATGCCATGGCCCATCTGAGGGTGGAACCAACCCAGAGGAAGCAGTCAAGAGAGGAAGAGAGAGAACAAGACATGAAGACATCAGCTGGGCCACCAGATCAAGCTATGCTGGAAGATCTCCCTGTGGGCCTCTCGTCTACATTTTTAAAAAGGGCCAGGTGAGGTGGCTCATGCCTATAATCCCAACACTTCGGAAGGCTGAGGCTAGCGGATCATTTGAGCCGAGGAGTTCAAGACCAGCCTGGCCAACATGGTGAAGCCCCATCTCTACAAAAAATAAAAAAATCTAGCCAGGCATGGTGGCATGCATGCCTGTAGTCCCAGCTACTCAGGAGGCTGAAGTGGGAGGATCGTTTGAGCTGGGATAGATTGAGGCTGAAGTGAGCTATGGTCGTGCCACTGCACTTCAGCTTGGGAGATAAAGTGAGACCCTGTCTAAAAAAAAATAAATGATATATAAAGAAAGAAAGAAAGATGAACTCACAGGTTGGGTAAAAATAAAAATAAAAATAAAATAAAATAGAACTCCCTTTCTACTTAGGGTAGTTCGAATGGGGTTTTCTGCCATATTCAGGACCTGCCCGCAAAGAGTTAACTCCAGCAAATAAGAGAATCTTAGCTCTGCATACTTAATAGTCCCCAGCTCAAACAAACTCATTTGAGTTTCCACTACTTTTTACTGCTAACGATATAAGCCTTTTATCAAAAACTGCTTACAGTAAAAATGATTAACTTTACTCTGAGAGCTCAACATATTTTTAGAGATGCATCAGAAAGAATTTCCAAGTGAAGTTTGCAATGTAGCCACTGAGCCGGCTCTGTTTAATATAGCAGTCAATTAAATTCTAATTAAATTCTGATCGCTCGTGTTCCAATTAAGCTAATCCAAAGGCACGGCTGAATGTCACCGAATTGCTTAAGAACATCAACCTAACTGTGAGGTTTAATCTTTATAATGCTATTTACATGTCTCAGACTTAATTTGTTCCAGTGGAATACAACGCAGGTTATGGTAGAACAGGAATGGCATGTGTGCCTTTTAACCAGACTTCAATCTAAAAACACTGCTGAAGTTCTGTTTTAACAATTGCACAGTTGGTTTCCTGCCTTACAATCTTTTCCCCTTCCAACTCTTGTAGACTCTGGCCAGCCCAGGGGCACTCAGGAAGGCAGCCGTAACTATAAGCGGAAGATCAGAAAGGTCAATGTCAGTGCGGATTCAATAAGGAGAGGGCAAGTCTTTGTACTAACTCTGCTCCCACACATTTTGATCTCAGGATCAAAATTATTTGCACACCTAGCTTCAAAGCCATGCCTCTGAGAAACCAAGGGATCTGGAGCACTCCCTTCAATGCCTGCTTTCCGCTTGGAGAAGGCATGCCATGCCCTGTGTAAAAGGAAGCTTCTGGCAAAGGCTGATGACACTTCTGGCAGAGGCTTGATGACATGCATGTCCTGATCCATCTCACTACTCCTGCCTAAAACTGAATTTATTCTTTCTGTTGCCGCCTACCTGAACCCCATCTCTCTTCCCTCTGGGTTTGCCCTTGTTCAAATTGCCTCCCTCCTTCAAGCACAATTTTAAAATTTATTTTTATTTATTTATCGTTTTTAGAGACAGGGTCTCACTTGGTCATCCAAGCTGGAGTGCAGAGGTGTGATCGTAGCTCACTGCAGCCTCAAGCGCTTGGCTCAAGCAATCCTCTCTTCTCGGCCTCCCGAGCAGCTGGGACTATAGGCACATGGCACTATCCCTGGCTAATTTCTACTTTTTGTAGAGATGGGGTCTTGCTGTTGCCCAGATTGGTCTCCAACTCCTGGCCTCAAGTGATCTGCCTACATTCGCCTCCCAAAGTACTGGGATAAGGGGTGTGAACTACTGTGCTTGGCCAAGCACAATTCTTAATAACAGTGGCTCCCATTACTGTGCTTGACACCGTGGGTAGTATGAATTAATCACCTCCCCACTTAACAGATAAGAAAACTGAGGCTCACAGCATTTCAGGAAACTTCCTAGGGGCCCAGAGCTAGCAGAGTTGGAGGAGAGATTCAAGCCCACCTAACTCCAGCAGCCCCACCCTCATCACCGTACCTGCCACAGCCCTCCACGCTTCTGACACCACCTCTACTGTTCAACTCCCGCAGATGGCCAGTCCCGGTCCACCTCTTCCTCGCAGATTGTCCTCATTTTCAGTCTTCCAGTTGTTCCAATTTTATTTTGTTCTTATTCAATTGCTATTTTTCATTGTATCTGTGCCAGGCATTTAGCTGAATGCTTTAAATGCATTATCTTATTAAATTCTCTGCAGGGTGCAGTGGCCAAGGCAGTTGGATCGCCTAAGGTCAGGAGTTCAAGACCAGCCTGACCAATATGGTGAAACCCCATCTCTACTAAAAGATACAAAAATTAGCAGGGGCGTGGTGGCATGCACCTGCAGTCCCAGCTACTTGGGAGGCTGAGACAGGAGAAGTGTTTCAACCCAGGAGGCAAAGGTTGCAGTGAGCTGAGATTGTGCCACTGCACTCTAGCCTGAGCGACACAGCAAGACTCTGTCTAAAAAAAAAAAAAATTCTCATGAACAGGCCAGGTTCATGCCTGTAATCCCAGTACTTCGGGAGGCAGATGTCAAGGAAAACAGATCACTTGAAGTCAGGAGTTCAAGACCAGCCTGGCCCAACATGGTGAAACCCTGTCTCTACTAAAAATACAAACATTAGCCAGGCATGGTAGTGTATGCCTGTAGTCCCAACTTGGGAGGCTGAGACACCAGAATCACTTGAACCTGGGAAGTGGAGGTTGCAGTGAGCCGGGATCACACCACTGCATTCCAGCCTGGGCAACAGAGTAAGACTCCATCTCAAAAAAAAAAAATTACCATAAACTCCCTTAACTGAGGCAATTACTATTATTATTTACATTTTACAGAGGAAGAGACTTAGGCTTAAAAAGATTAAAATTACAAGGTCACAATAATAACAAGGTCTGGAGTCATATATCTAAGAAAGGGGTAGAACGAGGTGCTCTACTCAGGTGAAAATGGCTCCAAATTCTACGCTAAATCATTAGCTTCCCTTACACTGTGGTGCCTCCCACACAACAATAACTACTTAATCATTCAGCTTCCTTTATACTATACTGCCTCCCACATAACAGCGATGACTATAAAAATATGGATAGAGGCCGGGCGCGGTGGCGCAAGCCTATAATCTCAGCACTTTGGGAGGCCGAGGCGGGCAGATCACAAGGTCAGGAGACTGAGACCATCCTGGCTAACACAGTGAAATCCCATCTCTACTAAAAATACAAAAAATTAGCCAGGCACCTGTAGTCCCAGCTACTCAGGAGGCTGAGGCAGGAGAATCGCTTGAACCCGGAAGGTGGAGGTTGCAGTGAGCTGAGATCGCACCACTGTACTCCAGCCTGGGTGACAGAGCAAGACCCCATCTCAAAAATACATATATATATATATATATATATATATGGATAGTTCCAGGACTTCAAATCATTAACAGGCAAACTTTTTCTTTCTTTCTTTTTTTTTTCCTTTTTGAGACAGGATCTCACTCTGTTTCCCAGTCTGGAGTGTAATGGTGCAATCATAGCTCACTACAGCCTCGACCTTCCAGACTCAATGGATTCTCCTGCCTCAGCCTTCTGAGTAGCTGGGACTACAGGCTCACACCACAGTGCCCAGCTAATTGTGTAAATTTAATTTTTGTAGAGACAGGGTTTCACCCTGTTGCCCAAGCTGGTCTTGAATTCCTGGGCTCAGGCAATGCTACTGCCTCAGCCTCCTAAAGTGCTGGGGTTACACACGTGAGCCCCCATTCCCAGCCAACTTTTTCTTAAAAGGGTCAGATAGCAAACATAGGCTTGTGTCACAAATATTCAACTCTGCCATTGTAGTACAAAAGCTGTTACAGGTGACAGGTACAGGAACGGGCGTAGCTGTTTTCCAATGAAATTTCTTTTTTTTTTTTTTTTTGAGACGTAGTCTCGCTCTGTCACCCAGATTGGAGTGCAGTGGTGCCATCTTGGCTCACTGCAACCTTTGCCTTCCGGGTTCAAGCAATTCTCTCTCAACCTCCCGAGTAGCTGGAGGCACGCACCACCGCACCCGGCTATGAAATTTCATTTACAAAAACAGGTAGCTGATACTGTGGGCTGTAGTTTGAAGGTCTCAGCTTCAGAACATTATAAATAACTCAGAGATGATCTTTCCTGTGGAATCACGGAAAAAGCCATAGTACTTGATTTCTGACATTGAAGTGTGATTTTAAGAAAGCTCTGTTTCATCTCTCTTCTCTATTTCCTGGATAACCCTTTATGATTGATTCTAAGGGGTTAACAGTTGAAACATCTTTTGGATCTGGGACTAGTATATGACCTGGCTTTTCCTGTTCCTAAAAAGTCGCAGGAGAAATGCAGTTCTCTAAACAAGCAAGAAAGTCAATGATTTACTTTAAGATACATTCTTCCAAAAAAACCTTATTTCCATTCTTTTTAAAAATGGCTTCCTTCTTTAGACATAAATTCTCAAGAGAAGGTTGGGATAATTACAGGGTTGGTTTTTCTGTTTGTTTTGTTTTTTTTCCATTACAGGCTGTGATTCTAGCAATTCTTTAACTCTGGGAGGTGTCTGTATATTACATGCTCAGATTCTAAGCTCACCATTATTATTTTTTTTTTAATTGTACTTTAGGTTCTGGGGTACATGTACAGATCATGCAGGATTGTTGCATAGGTATACATGTGACAATGCGGTTTGCTGCCTCCATCCCCCCATCACCCACATCTGCCATTTCTCCCCATGTTATACCTCCCTGGCCTTCCCAGCCCTCCCCAGCTGTCCCTCCCCTATTTCCCCCCAACAGATCCCAGTATGTGATGCTCCCCTCCCTGTGTCCATGTGTTCTCATTGTTCAACACCCACCTATGAATGAGAACATGCAGTTTTTGATTTTCTGTTCTTGGCTCTCCATTATTTCTAAGAGTTATGTTTTGATTTTTACTAATACCTATCATTTTAAAAAGTGCAAGGATTTTCATAATGACAAGGAGAATCCATCCTTGGCCATCTATCTGTAACATCCAGAATGCACTAAGAGGATTTCAACCTCCATTCACTTATGTAACAACTGGTCAACCAGAAGAGGCCATGGGGAATAGCACTCCTTTACAGACTGGGTGTTTTCCAAGTGAAATACTAATAGGATTAACAACAGTTTATGTGTACTGAGTGTTTTCTGTGTGCCAGACACTCTTAAGTTTTATTTAACTCATTTATCCTCACAACAAGGACATATTATGATGTACTCCATATTATTCATATTTTACCGATTAGAAAATGGGGGCACAGAGAGGCTAAATACCTTGCCCATTCACTTACTAGTAAATGAAAGAATTTAGCTGGGTTCGGTGGCTCATGCCTGTAATTCCAGCACTTTGGGAGGCAGAGGCAGGCAGATCACCTAAAATCAGGAGTTTCAGACTGGCCTGGCCAACATGGTGAAATGCTGTCTCTACTAAAAACACAAAAATTAGCTGGGAGTGGTGGTGCATGTCTGTAGTCCCAGCTACTCAGGAGGCTGAGGCAGGAGAATCCTTTGAACCAGGGAGGTGGAGGTTGCAGTGAGCTGGGATCATGCCACTGCACTCCAGCCTGGGCCAGAGAGCAAGACTCTATCTCAAAAAAAAAAAAAAAAAGAAGAATTTGAGCCCAGATTGTTAAACTCCAGAACAAGCCCCTTCACACATTAGCTCATTTAATCTTTCCTGAAGTCACCAGGCTGGAGCCAACAGTCAAATCTGCCATCTGTGGCCCAGTCCATATTATTTCTGATGCAGTGTATACGGTATGTTGCAAAAACGGCCGCCATTCTCCACCCTTCCTGTATCTACACTCTGCAGTGTGACCTTACTGCTCTTCCTGTCAGGGAGTAGAATCTATAAAAGGGAACGAACTCATGTATTTGGCAGCAACATGGACGGAACTGGAGGGCATTATCTTGAGTGAAACAAGCCAGACACAGAAAGTCAAATATCGAATGTTCTTACTTATAAGTGGGTACTAAAAACTGTGTATACACAGATGGAGAAAAAGGAATGACTGACAATGAAGAGTCGGAAGGGTGAAGGGGTGGGAGGAGGGTGATGATGTCAAATTACTCACCGGGTACGAGGTGTGTTATCTGGGTGAGAGACACCCTAAAGCCCTGATGTGGCTTCTATGCCATCTATACATGTAATGAAATTGTACTTGTACCCCATAAATTTACTTAAAAAAAAAAAAGTGAAATCTATTTCCTAACTCTTTAGATCTGGGCTGGCCTTGTGACTTGCTTTGGCCAATCTAATGTGTGAAATTGACACTATGTCAGTTCCAAGCCTCAGGCTCAAGAGGCCTTGAGGGTGTCTAATTGAATTTTAGCAACCCTGCCTGGCTGCCATATGAACAACCTAGGGTTAATCTGATGGAGGATGAGAGACTGCATGGAACAGCTCTCCCAGCTGAGGCCATCCTAGACCAGCCAGCACCCAGCCTACCAAGTAGCTGCCCAAGACACATGAATGAACCCAAGGCCAGAAGGAACTCCCAGCTAAATCTAGCCCAAATTGCTAACCTGCAGAAAAGTGAGCTACATCAATGGTTATGATTTTATTTTTGGAGAGATAGGGGGCTTGCTATGTTGCCCAGGTTGGTCTTGAACTTGGCTCAATGATCCTTGTGCCTTGGCTTCCCAAAGTGCTGGGATTACAGCCATGAGCCATGATGCCTGGTCAATGCTTGTAATTTTAAGCCACTAATTTTTGAGGTAGTTTGTTATACAGCAAAAAGTTAACTGATGCAGTACATAATAATTGAAATGCAATTTATGGCCAAATGATCATGTTCCCCCTCCCTATCTGGCAGTTAGTCAAGCCTGCTACTGCAGCCATCTGGCATAAAACCAATGCCCCTCAGAGCCAGAGGGCAAAGCTTCAGACCAGAGAAGGAAAATCCTGCCACAAAGCCACTGCCCTTCATTTTGTAAAAGAACCTCGGGGTCACCCTCAGGTCGCAGCCTGCTGCCTTTCTTTTCAAAGCCTTGTCCTTTGAGGATCACTTTGATTTTTAAAAACAAAAGCAACTCGTAGCTAAGTTTGGGAAACGAAGTGATCAATGCTCTTTTGTTAAAAATTAAAAAGAAAAGAAACTTGACTATAAAGCTATAATAAGATTTTTCTTGCATGGCTTACAAGCTAGATAAGACAGCAATTCTAAGAGTCACAATGGGAAATATTTTCAGCACCCACTGCCTTATCAGCATGAGACACAGTAGGAATGAATGTCAGGTTGGGGATGGTTAATGGCAATAACAACAACAAAAAAAGTTAGAAAGAATAAGACCTATTTGACAGCACAACAGGGTGACTACAGTCAATACAAAGTTAAGTATACATTTTAAAATAAGTAAAAGAGTGTAATTGGATTGTTCGTAACACAAAGGATAAATGCTTAGGGGATGGAAACCCCATTCTTTATGATATTTCACACTGCATGCCTGTATCCAAACATCTCATGCACCTAGTAAATATATATACCTAGGATGTACCAACAAAAATTAAAAGAAGTAAAGCCAGATTCTATTTATTTATTTATTTATTTATTTATTTTTTGAGACAAGAGTCTCACTCTGTCCCACAAGCTGGATCTCTGCTCAATGCAACCTCTGCCTCCTGGGTTCAAGCAATAATTGTGCCTCAGTCTCCCAAGTAGCTGGGATTATAGGCACATGCCACCATGCCTGGCTAATTCTTTTCAGTAGAGACAGGGTTTTGCCATGTTGGCCAGGCTGGTCTCGAACTCCTGGCCTCAATGTGGTCCACCCGCCTCAGCCTCCCAAAGTGCTGAAATTACAGGTGTGAACCACCATGCCCAGCCTGAAGCCAGGCTCTTAACCCTGGCTGTTCCTCTTGGTAACCATATGAACTTAGATACTTCTCTGGGCCTCTGCTTCCTCAATCACAAATGGAGATGATAAAACCATCCACTAACAGGGTTGTTATGATGATTAAATGAGATCACAGCCTGGGCTCTGTGGCTCATGCCTGTAATCCCAGCACTTTGGGAGGCCAAGGGCGGTGGATCACGAGGTCAGGAGTTCAAGACCAGCCCGGCCAATATGGTGAAACCCCTTCTCTACTAAAAATACAAAAGAAAAAAAAATTAGCCAGCATGGTGGCATGCACCTGTAGTCCCAGCTATTTGGGAGGCTGAGGCAGAAGTTGCAGTGAGCCGAAATCGCACCACTGCACTCCAGGCTGGGTGACACGGCGAGACTCTGTCTCAAAAAGAAAAAAAAAAAAAAAAAATGAGATCACAATGTGAAACGATGCCTGGCTTATAAGAAGTATTCTACAAATGATTGTCAATTAAAAAATGATCGCCATTGGTGGGCAGGATTAGTGTTCCAGCACTAACTTAGATGGGAACTGTTTGGTAATGGTAGATCATCACGAAATGTCCCCCCACTGAACCGTATTTCATATATAAGTGCTAAATCCCAGAATGTGAGATTGGCAATTGCTGTCTGAACCCATGTAAATATCATGATATTCTACCAACTGCAATAAGGTCAGATAAAAACTCAGTTTACTCTACTCCTAGGGATCTATCCCAGAGAAATGAAAACATTTGTCCACACAAAGACCTGTATGCAAAAGTTCATAGCAGTGTAATTGATAACAGCCAAAAAGTAGAAACAACCCCTAAACACAATATGGTAGCTCCACACAATGAAATAACGTTTGGTAACAAAAATAAGCACTGATACCTACTACAACATGGAACCTCAAAAACATCGTACTAAAGGCCAGGTGTGATGGTTCATGCCTGTAATCCCAGCACTTTGAAAGGCCAAGGCAGGAGGATTGCTTGAGGCTGGGAGTTCAAGACCAGCCTGGGTAACAAAGCGAGACTCCCATCTCTACAAAAACATTTTTTTATTTAACTAGCTGGGCAGATACTAAATATGTAGGTATGTGTCCGTGGTTTTTTTTTTTTTTTTTTTGAGACAAAGTCTCATCATGTCACACAGACTGGAGTGCAATGCTGTGATTTCGGCTCACTGCAACCTCCAGATCTAGGGTACAAGCAATCCTCCCACCTCAGCCTCCTGTATAGCTGCGACTACAGGCATGCACCACCACGCCCAGCTAATTTTTGTATTTTTTTATTACAGATGGGGTTTCACCATGTTGGTCAGGCTGGTCTTGAACTCCTGACCTCAGGTAATCCACCCGCCTCGGCCTCCCAAAGTGCTGGGATTACACGTGTGAGCCACTGCGCCCAGCCGTAAATTTTTTAAAACAGAATGATTTTAAACACATTAACAGGGCTGGGATTATGACTGAAGGGTTCTTGTTTTTGTTTACTGGTAGTTTCTAATTTTTCTACCATGAGCAAGTATCGTTCATGTAATAATTATTCTTTTCTCTACCAAAAAAAAAAAAAAAAAAATGAAAACCAAAAAACCAAAACCCAGAGTCCTTTAAAGGAACTGGAGACAAAAGATTGAGTTCTCAAGAACAAATTCCAACCCCAAAGGCCAGGTGAAGCAAGATCAGCACCTAGATCCAGGGTGAGAGAACACAGGCTGGTGGGATAGCAGAGGGAGGAAAGCCCCAGAGCCAGCAGGACACCACCCACAAAGCTTACAGTCAGGCACCCTGGGTGTGTGGAGAGGTGGACTCTGGCCTCCATCATTTGGGTTACAAGGCTATTTCCTAGAGCTGAGCTGAGACTTGGACTTCCAACCTCCCAAACTGTGAGAAAATACATTTCTGTTGTTTATAAACGATCTAGTTGATGGTATTTTGTTAGAGCAGCCCAGGTGAACTAAGACACTCTGTGAGGTGATGGATGTGTTCATTATCTTGATCGTCATCATCATTTCACAAGGTATAGGTATATTAAATCATCGTGGTGCAACCCTTTATTATATGCTCTTGCTTTGTCACCTGGGTTGGAGCGAAGTGGCACGATCACAGTTCACCGCAGCCTTGAATTCCTGGGCTCAAGCAATCTTCCTGCCTCAATTTATTTTATTTTTTTATAGAGTTGAGGTCTTGTTATGTTGCTGACGCTAATCCCAATCTCCTGGCCCCAAGTGATCCTCCCACTTCAGCCCCCCAAAATATTGGGATTATAGGCATGAGCCCCTGCACCCAGCCATAATTATAGGCAATTTTTATTTGTCAGTTATATGTCAATAATGCTAGAGAAAAAGAAAAGAAGGCATCTTACAAATGGCAGTAGTTATGTTTCCAAGGGTGTTCCCAAGGGTATGGTATGGTTGGTTTGTGGATCCATGGCAGGGTGGACGGATAGCAAAGAGCTATGAAGTACAGACCTAAAACTTACAGAGGTTACCCAAATCAGAGGTTACCAGCTAGTAAAATTAGTTCAAAAATGGGTTCTGTTTAACACACTGCATTTGTTTCCTGCAGTGTTTTTTGGGTTTTATTTTTTATTTTTTTTTTTGAGATGGAGTCTTGCTCTGTCGCCCAGCCTAGAGTGCAGTGGTACAATCTTGGCTCACTGCAACCTCCGGCTTCCGGGTTCAAGTGATTCTCCTGCCTCGGTCTGGAGTAGCTGGGATTACAGGTGCCTGCCACCATGCCTAGCTAATTTTATATTTTTAGTAGAGATGGGGTTTCAGCATGCTGGCCAGGCTGGTTTTGAACTCTCGACCTCAGGCAGTCAGCCTGCCTTGACCTCCCAAAGTGTTGTGATTACAGGCATGAGCCACGTGCCAGCCAGCCTTTTTTTTTTTTTTTTTTTGGAGACAAAGTCTTGCTCTGTCACCCGGGCTGGAGTGCACTGGCACAATCTTGGCTCGCTGCAACTGCTGCCTCCTGGGTTCAAGTGATTCTTGTTTCTCAGCCTCTTGGGTAGCTAGGATTACAGGTATGCACCACCATGCCCAGCTAATTTTTGTATTTGTAGTAGAGACGAAGTTTTGCCATGTTGGCCAGGCTGGTCTCGAACTCCTGGCCTCAAGTGATCTGCCTGCCTCAGTCTCCCAAAATGCTGGGATTACATAAGTCAGCCACCATGCCCACTCCCTATTTCTCCTTTATATTATACTCCACTACAATATAATGTACCATTATATATCTTTGAAATTGTTATACAGAAGATGTGATAGATTATTAGAATAATCATCCTAATTAATCATGCCTCCTCAGTCCACACCTCTTTGCAATGTGACTTTGCTACTCCCACCAGCCAGGAAAAACTGGAGTCTATCTTTTACGTATTCATCAGTTCTTTGTGACTTTTGAGTTGCTTTGACCAATGGAACTTGGTGAAAGTCATGTTCCAGAAGGTCTTGGCTTTGCACTTTTGCTTTTACCCTCTTGGAAAGCTGCCAGAGACCACCACACTGCAAAGGAGCTGGTATGGCCCACTGGAGGATGAGAGGCCACACGGAGGAGAACCAAAGTGCCCCAGCTAGCAGGCAGCACCAGGGCCCCAGACACTTGAATGAGATTGAATAGGACCTTCCAGCCCAGCCCAGTCACCAGCTGAACGCAGTCACATGAGTGAGCCCAGGACAGAGCAGCAGAACGGCCCAGTCAGCCCAGGGTCATGAGAAATAATAAATCGTTGTTATTTTAAGCCACAAAGTTTTCTGGTAGTTTATTGTACAACAGAGTAATCAGGTAACTGATAAATAGGTTATATTATATCATCTAAGCATTTCATTTCAGGATAGCGAGAAGCACACTATACAATGCTATGACAAGGGAGCACTGGGCTCAATAGGGTTGAGAGTCACGGCTCTAATTATTTCCAACTGCTTTAAAATAAAACCCACTTTCTTTACTGGCCCATGTGATGTTACGGCTGTGGGGCTGACCCTGTCAAACTCACCTCCCATCTCTTTTGCTCACTCTGCCCCAAACATACTGTCCTGCTTTTTGTCCCTGGAAGAGGTCACAGAATTTGGCAGTACTGGGTCATTAGTAAACTTGAGTTGCACCAGACATAGTGAGCATTTAGATGCCAGAGTGCCACAGTAAAGAAAGAATGAGGCTGGGCACGGTGGCTCACACCTGTAATCACAGCACTTTGGGAGGCCGAGGTAGGCAGATTGTCTGAGCTCAGGAGTTTGCAACCAGGCTGGGCAACATGGTGAAACCTCCTCTCTACTAAAAAAATACAAAAAATTAGCCGAGTGTGGTGGTGTGGGCCTGTCGTCCCAGATACTCAGGAGGCTGAGGCAACAGAATTGCTTGAACCTGGGAGGCGCAGGTTGCAGTGAGCCGAGATCATGCCACTGCACTCCAGTCTGGGGGCGACACAGCGAGACTCCGTCTCAAAAAAAAAAAAAATAGAATGAATGAATGGTAAAAAGATACAGATAAGGTGATTGACTGAGTGTGTCAGTGAAAAGAAAGAGAAAATAATCTAGATGAGGATCAAATACAAGGACTTGACAATGTTACTTATCTATAACTTATATTTTTCCTGATTAAAAGGTAACTCATGCTTCTTTTGAAATTGTTTAATATAGCCAAAATGTTGGAATATTAAATATAGGCGAGCAAAGGGACCAAACTTTCATCTTTTCCCCATCTTCCATGTGATTCTTCACTTATTAGCTAACGAATTGAGATACCATTATCTGCATTCTGTTTCCTTTGGCTTGTATACATGCTGCATAAATCGCTATATACACAGGAAATGTCTGTACAATATCTATTGTTGGCCACAGAGGTACTTCCACCAGCTCTTTGTATAAAGCAATCATTTTCTGTTGTTTATCTTTCACAGAGTATATTTGTTTAACACAATATAAAATACTGCTAGCACCCAGCTAATTTCACAGCAAGATTAGAAGGCCACTCGCTGTATTTGTAGATTGTCACTCTAATGCCACACAGATGTCTCTTAAAAAATCTCAATTACTTTTTTTACATGATTGAAAATGACAATTTGGGAAAGGGCTAAATAAATCTATTTCACTTGTGAAATTCCTATCATGAAATGTACAGGGTCTTGATCTAATTCTCAGGCTGAGATAATGCATGGAAATCACGTGCTTAAGGTTTATTTTCTCAAGTGTCATCTCCACCAAAAATTAAGGATTAGAGAAACATCTTTGCAACCTGGGTTCAAGCGATTTTCCTGCCTCAGCCTCCCGAGTGGCTGGAATTACAGGCCCATGCCACCACGCCCAGCTAATTTTTTTGTATTCTTAGTAGAGATGGGGTTTCATTATGTTGGCCAAAGTGGTCTCAAACTCCTGACCTCCAGTGATCCACCTGTCTCGGTCTCCCAAAGTGCTGGGATTACAGGCGTGAGCCACCACGCCTGGCCAGCCCTGACTTTTGAGAATCCATATTCATTCATTCATCCAATAAATACTCATTGAGTTCCTACTATGTTCCAGGCACTGTGAGGGCTGTGTCATAGGAAAAAAAAAGCAGAAAAATAATGAAGTCAAGTATAACTAACTAGACATCAGCAGTTTAAGGGCAAAACAAAAATCAGCAAGTATTTTTGAGAAACTCAATATAAATGCTATTTCAAGATATAATTTGAATGGCCCAAATAAACAACAAATCACGCTGCTATGTAAGAGCCATTTGGATGCAAGCTCAGTTGTGGGTGACAGATAAGAATGCTCCAGTTATGTAATTTTGGTTGGAGGCCAGTCATCATTCAGTTTAAGCATCTATTCCCAATAACAGGATGTGAGGAACAGCTGAATCAAGAAAATGCAAATCTGTTGTGCAGATCTGGATAACGGGAGTTCCACTTGGGTCTGACAAATGTTAAAATGGCAATAATGTGATTTTTAAGCCTTCAAAAACAACCCACAAAAGACTACATAACCAGGGGGGGAACATAGAGGGAATCGGATTTAATTAAAAAATCCTAAGTCAGGAAATGAAGAAAGTTAATAGTTAATTCACCCACCTTGCATATTTGTAGCATTCAAAATACTGAGTTTCCTGGCAAAGCGTGAAAAGCAGAGGAGGAGGAAGCTAACATTCCTTGGGGTCTGGAAGCGTCATTCATTAGTTCCTCTCTTCTTCCCAATGGCAGGAGCAGGTCTGTTAGGAAACTGAGGCTCACGGATTACTTAGGGCTATGCTGCTAGGAAGCGGTCCAGCAGGATTTTGAATTCCACTGTGTCTGCCTTTCAAGCTTCTCCACTCTTACAAGTGAACATGTTTGTTGCTGTTTTTGAGAGGCAGTCTCACTCTGTCATCCAAGCTGGACTGCAGTGGTGAGATCACTGCAACCTCCGCTTCCCAGGTTCAAGCAAGTCTCCTGCCTCAGCCTCCCAAGTGCCTGCCACCACGCCTGGCTAATTTGGGTATTTTTAGTAGAGAGACGGGGTTTCACTATGTTTCCTAGGTTGGTCTCAAACTCCTGGGCTCAAGCAATCCTCCCACCTTGGCCTCCTGACGTGCTGGAATTACAGGCATGAACCACCATGCCTGGTCACACATGAACGGTTTTAAGAACCCACATTTTCTACATTCCTTGATCATTCATTATAAAATTTAAACTTCAATGCTCTGTTCAAGCACCCCGGAGCATCTGATATTTAGACTGTTTTCATTTAGTCTCAGGAGCAGCTCATCTGGAGGATGTCAATGATGAAATATGAGTTGGCACAAGGATGCCTCATTAATCTCTAATATAATTAGACATTTCTCTGGTTCTTTAAAAGCATTTTATCACTGCATAGAGGCTGGAAACTGTTGCTAGCCCCCTTGTTACAAAATTATTTATGGGCAAATATTAGATACGCAACCTTCATGTAAAATCTTAATTACTGCCCTTTCAGCTGATTTTTGCGCCCTCTGAAAAGATATAAATTAGAAGAATCATGGCCAAGCAAATTAACATAAAGGTTGCACAATGGAATGTACATGCACCAAGGTCTAGAAATGAATTCCCAGCTATAGATCCACTGTAGCTATTTCTCCTTATTCATTCTTACTGCAGAGCAGTGAAAAAAAAAAAAAAAACAGATACAAGGGGAAGAAAAATAAAAACAACTTTAGTTCATCATTATGGCTCCTCTAGGACAGGACCATGTCTTGTCCCCTCTTGTGTGCCTCGGGGTCTGGCCCCACGATCAACACACAGCAGTGCTTAACCAGTGTTTGTTGAACAGAACTAAACATGGGTGACTCAACCTGCTTGTAGATATTCTTTTTCTTTTTTTTGAGACAGAGTCTCCCTCTGTCTCCCAGGCCGGAGTGCAGTGGTGCAATCTCGGCTCACTGCAACTTCTGCTTCCCGGGTTGAAGCGATTTTCCTGCCTCAGCCTCCTGAGTAGCTGGCATTACAGGCGCGTGCCAGCAGGCCCAGCTATTTTTTGTATTTTTAATAGAGATGGGGTTTTACCATGTTGACCAAGATGGTCTTGTATCTCCTGACCTCGTGATCCGCCCAACTCGGCCTCCCAAAGTGCTGGGACTACAGGCGTGAGCTTGGCTGATATACTTTACACGTATGAAAACAAAGATTATTCCACTGTGCTCATTTCATTGTTTGATCATTATATTCCATCCTTTGTTCAATCCAATAAGAGGCACAGTACACTGAATATACTTTGGTGAACAGCAAGAGAGAAAAAAGTGATACAATTGCTGACATGTGACTCATGAGGTACTTTTCCTCATTTAGCGGCAGAATGGAAGGCAGAGAGACAAAGCCATCTGACAATGGCATGGCCAGGCTGAGGGTCTGCTCTGGGACCACTCTTCAGCCCACCCTCACTCGCCTTCCACTCAGCCACACCTTGCACCTGTTTAACCACAGGATACCTACCAACTATATCACACCACAATTTGATACAATTTCTGATGATTATCATTGCAGCAGGGGAAGGTCAGTTATGAGTGGTGGACAAGAATTAAATTGTCAGGAAAAGCCAAGTGAGCAAATGAAAAACAGGTAAGAATTAGAAGCAGTTTAAATTTGATAACTGAAGGCAAGTGAGCAGTCTGTTCTTCAGAAAATAGCTATGAATGAAAAAAAATCAGTATCTCTGGGAGCTATTTTGAGGACAGCCTCCAACTCCCATTTACTGGGAGGGATGGAAAGCCAGGCTTCAGGATCACCTGGGCCTTGGTTGGCGATGTGTGCTGTTTGCTGCTTACTAGGTGACCTTGAGTAATGCTCAACTTCTCTGCGTTCCAGGGCCATCGTCCATAAAAGGATGTGATGAAAAAGAGAATCTGGCTCAGAAGGTTATTGTAAGAGTGAAACAAGGTGATGGGCATAGGAAGCATTTGACCAGTGCTGACCCACAGCGAGCAACTGATCAGTAAGAGAGCTCCTCTTTTTGCCACCATGCCCAGCTAATTTTTGTAGAGAATGGGTTTTGCCATGTTACCCGGGGTGATCTCGAACTCCTAAGCTCCAGTGATCCACCCTCCTCAGCCTCCCAAAGTGTTGAAATTACAGGCATGAGCCACCACACCAGGCCTTCTCTGACTTTTGATACAATTTTTGATGATTATCATAGCAGTAGTCAAACCACAGGTGTCAGGAGAGCAGTTATCTGGATTTAATCATCAGTACCCGAATCACTGACATTTACTTTGCCAGCTTTTTCTATTTACAGTCTTCATCAGCATAGTGCCCTCTCGTTAGTGAAAATAAGGGATCTGATCATTATGGTCTTCCAAGGTTCAAATATGGCAACCACATCTATAGTAGCACATCAGGAGAAAGAGGGGGGACTGAAGTCCCCAGATTTGAATTTACCAGGCCTCTGTGTCAAAACTAGGATTTCTGACAAAGTAATACGAGGAAAACCTTACAACTGTATCTTTGTTGGGCTGAGAGATGTGAAGCCCCACCTGCAGTTCTACCCGCAAGGGCTACGAGACGGCTGAATTGCATTTAAGAGAGGAAGGAACACTGTATGCCAGACTTTGGCCTTGCTGAGCGGGCCATGCAGGCTGAGAGCCACAGCTCGGTTGTTCAGGATCCAGAAGGGGTCTGAAGAGCGAGCATGGGGAGGGGGTTCCTGGAGGGTCAGAAATGCTTCCAGAGAGGATTAATGAAGTGTTTCTTGCTAAGTGCCAACAAAATCCCCTTGCCTCCTTCCCGTGAGAGGACCCATAAAAGATCACCCACAGTGATCTTCCTTGTGAGATCACTGTGGAATTGGGTGGTTTTTCTGGGAACTGGGACCAGGTCCTGAATCAGGACCCCAGATGGCTGAGGAACAAGAGTGAAGCCACGCAGGCAGCAGGTGCAGCCCACGGTATCTGGGAAGTACCTGTACCACTGTATCACTAAGATAAATAAGTTAACATGTATGGCGTTCTTCCTGGGTTCCAGGGACTGGCCTAAGCACTTTACGTGAGCTACCTCATTTCATCAGCATAATAATCCCATGAGCAGGTGCTATGATCGTCCTCATTTAACATGTAAGGAACTGATAATGGCTCAGAAAGATGAAATGACTTGTCCTAGGCTGTGCAGCTAGTCAGGATGGAGGTTCAAAATCAGGTAACTTTGACTCAAGTGTTGCTCTTAGCTGCTATGCTATAGATCAAGACCCAATTTGCTAATTACTTGCATAATTAATATGAAGTCGGGGGGGTGGTCAGGCTGTGCTATTTGGCCCCCACTGCTCTCCCCCATCAACCAAACTCATGAAGTAGATGCACATCTTCTTCCCTCATCCCTCCAGGGAATTTCTCCAGGGATGAGTCCAATAGAACAGCCTTCCCAGATAGAAGGAAGCTGGGTTTTGGTCAAGGACGTAGTAACAGTGACACACCCTGATGTGTAATCAAGCACTCACTTATTTACCATTTATCAAGGTCCAACTCTGTGTTCACCATGTGCTAGGCATTGGGTAGCACTGACTAGAGATATAAAAATAAATCAGAGAAGCTGTCCTCAAGGAACTTAAACTACGGGGGGAGACAGACATGCATAAATTAAGTATATGTGGGCTAAGAATGTCTTAATTAAGGATGTCTTAATTTGCCATAAAATGAGGAACAGATGAAATACTCTGAAATCTGAGAGCTGGGATCAATTACTTCTAGTTTGAGCCCAGCAGGGAACTGGAAGCTTGAGAGAAAAGTTACGGAGCTGAGTTTAGAAAAGCAAGTAGAACTTAAATATGCAGAGAAGAGGAGCTCAGGGATTTTTTTTTCCGAAAAAAGCAGGAGCAGATGCAAGGAGGCTGTGAGGTGGGGGCTAGTTCAGGGAACTCCGAGTGGTTCTGCTTGGGTGGAGGGTACCATCGGGAAGGTGGGCACTGGGGAAGAGGGAGGGAGGGAGAAAGGAAGGAAGGAAAGAACCAAGGAACAAATGAACTAGGCAGAGCCCTGAAAGCTAGGCTGAGAGCTAGTGACTTCATCACATGGATCTGCTGTTGGCCAGTGGTGAACCACGGCCCAGAGGGAGATCCCAAATTCCTCCTTCCTAGGTATGCTACCCAAATTCTTATCAATGTCTCATCATCCATTTCTGTCTCAAGTAAAGACACAACTGTCATGGTGAGGCCTGTCAAAGGAATGTTATGCTAAGTGGATTAAGTGGCAGGCAATTAGGGGGAAGTATAATATGGCGTGATTAAGAGGCAAAGGGGGCAGGATACCGTCAAGGCACTGATGGGGAAAAACTGAGTATTTGCTAGAACATGTGGGAACTTTAACTCCTCGGTATATAGAAGTACCAGCACAGCGGTATGCAGCTGTTCTCGGATGGGGACCCCGTGCTGAAGGGCAACTACTTGGGTGGTATCATTAACTATGAGTAATTTTATAGATCCCAGGATGTGTCAGACTCACTGAGGCTTACACCGTAATTACTGCCAATTTTTTTTAGTATCTTTTTTTTTTCTTGCTCTGCTTCCAGGCTGGGGTGGGCGGCATGATCATGGCACACTGCAGCCTCAACCTCCAGGACTCAGTTGATCCTTCTACCTCCTGAGCAGCTGGGACTACACCAGCTGGTATGCACCACTAGGCCTGGCTAATTTTTTTTTTTTTTCTGTAGATCCTGGGTCTCACTTTGTAACCCAGGCTGGTCTTGAACTCCTAGGCTCAGACAATCCTTCTGCCTTGGACTCCCAAAGTGCTGGGATTACGGGCTTGAGCCACTGTACCCAGCCTGTAGTATCATTTTGAATCATTTAATCTAGATTTGAATCCTAACTCTGCCACTCACCCCTGATCACATTTCAGGCCTCTGTGTCCCTTCATTTCCTCTCTGCAGAGTGCAGATGATAATGATAGAAGGAAGCTCACATGGCTGGGGAGAGCAACTGCAATAATGGAAGATAAAGCACTCGGCAAAGTGCTCGGCAAAGAGCGAGTGCTTGGTCAATATCAAATGTTGTAATTTTACTCTATTCATCTGGATCATCCAAAATTCTAGAATTCAAAACTGTGCAGGAAACACATACACCCAAAGTATCATGTGAACCATGGAAAAGAGGGACCCTCTAAGGGTATCCACATGGGGGTAGGCCAGGATCGGAACTCGGTTTGTAGAGATGATTCTCTGCAGTGCAATGTTAACTGTTATTTACTGAGCACTTACTGTGTTACAAGTCTCTCTGCAAGCAATTTACATTCATGACAGTTGGCATGGAACGGAGAGAGGCCAGGGCGAACAGTCAGTCCAGAGCAAAGGAGAAGTAAGGAGAGTTTTGTGGGATGTTTATTTTGAGTTGGGGGTCTTGCTGTTGCCCACGCTGGAGTGCAGTGGAGTACGTTCCTTGCAGTGACGTGATCGTGGATCACTGCAACCTCAAACCTCTGGCCTCAAGGATCTTCCTGCCTCAGCCTCTTAAATAGCTGGGACTACAGGTATGTGCCACCACACCTAGCTAATTAAAAAAAAAAAATTCTTAGAGGCTGGGGGCGAAGTGGCTCATGCCTATAATCCCAGCACTTTGGGAGGCTGAGGCAGGTGGATCACAAGGTCAGGAGTTTGAGACCAGCCTGGTTAACATGGAAACCCTGTCTCTACTAAAAATACAAAAATTAGTTGGGTGTGGTGGCATGTGCCTGTAGTCCCAGCTACTCCAGAAGCTGAGGCAGCAGAATCACTTGAACCCAGGAAGGGGAGATTGCAGTGAGCCGAGATCATGCCACTATACTCCAGGCTGGGCGACAGGGCGAGACTCCATTCTCTAAAAAAAAATTTTTTTAGAGATGGGGGTCTCACTGTGTTGCCCAGTGGTCTTGATCCTGTCAACAAGCGATCTTCCCTCCTCAGCTTCCCAAAGTGCTGGGATTATAGGTGTGAGCCATTGTGCCCGGCCAAGGAGAGCTCTAATCAGTGCACATAATAAACAGAAGTCGAAGACCCAAGAAACCTGGTGGATGCCAAATTGCACAGGAGAAGGGCAGGCAGGAGGCCAAGCAAGGCGGAAAACCTCTCCGGAGTCCAAGTGGCCAGACAGATGGCAGTGCACGTATGTGCACAACTAGATGGTGTGGCTGGAACTGGCTAAGTGACCCCAAACACAGGCTTTCCCTCCCGAAGGGGTCATCTGGAGAACAACTTGATGGTACCAAGATAATGAGCAATCATCTGATAATAATAAATTATTGAGAATCCCAAAATAAATCCTGCCAAGCAACTGACCTCGAAACATTTTTCTTGCTTCGCTTGATGAAGCAGGCTAGCCATTCCAGGAAGCAGAACAGGAAAGATGAAAGTTTCCAAATATTCTTTGGGACAACCTAAAAGAAACAAACGAAAACTCCTGCTGCAAATCCCCAGTGGCCCAAGTTAATCTGGGAGAAATGTTTACTTTTGAACCAGAAAAAGGTCCTGTCCATTCAGTCACAGGATCTTAGATGTTATATTTTGCTCCAGACTGCAGAGCTGGGCTGTATTACTAAAATAACTTAAAATGTCCCTCTGAGCCTCTGTAGTCTGGTGAAGATGTAGGAAGTATCCTACATAAGGCCAGGTCCATCAGCTTGTTATGACCCCAAAGCAGGAATAGCAAGGGGGCCAGTGTGGCCAGAGAGACAGAAACAAGGGAAGTGTGGTGGGAATCGGAACCAGAGAGGAACTGGGAGTGAGAGTGTAATGGATAAGGCACTATGGTCAGAGTAATAAAGGCAGTGGTCAGCCAAGGCCTAAAGCATGCAGGAGGCACAGAACAAACCAGCAGGAGATGGTCTGGCACCGGGGAGGGCCCAAGGAACTATGACTCAGATCTGCAGTCTACACCTCTGGCTTCTACACACAAAGCAGAGAAGCATGATGTTTTCTTCTGCTTTTTACATTTTTTTTTTTTTTTGTAAAAAGGCTGGAGTGCAGTGGCATGATCATAGCTCACTGCAGCCTAGACCTCTTGAGTTCCAGCAATCCTCCCAGCTTAGCCTCCCGAGTAGCTGGGACTACAAGTACATGTCACCACGCCCAGCCAATTTTTTTTTTAGACAGAGTCTTGCTCTGTTGCCCAGGCTGGAATGCAGTGGCGCGATCTCAGCTCACTGCAACCTCTGCCTCCTCCTGGGTTCAAGCGATTCTCCTGCTTCAGCCTCCTGAGTAGCTGCAGTTACAGGCGTGCATCACCACGCCTGGCTAATTTTTTTTTTTCTTTTGAGATGGGGTCTTGCTCTGTCGCCCAGGCTGGATTGCAGTGGCACAATCTCAGCTCACGGCAACCTCCACCTCCCAGATTCAAGCGATTCTCCTGCCACCACCCCAGGCTAAATTTTGTATTTTTAGTAGAGACAGGGTTTTACCATGTTGGCCAGGTTGGTCTTGAATTCCTGACCTCAAATGATCTCCCGCCTTGGCCTCCCAAAGTGCTGGGATTACAGGCGTGAGCCACCATGTCTGGCTATAATTTTTTATTTTCATTTTTTATATAGATGTAGAGATGAGGTCTCCCAGGGCTCAAGTAATCCTCCTGCCTTGGTCTCTCAAAGTGCTGATATTATAGGCATAAGCCATCACAGCCAGCTACATTTGTTTACTGTTCTCTTTTCCTACTTTTTATTTAGCATAAAATCAAAGTATGCTTTTTGTTACTTATTTTCTTTATTACTTTTTTAACTTTAAAGATACATCAGTGAAATAAAGGACATTTAAAAATAAAACAAGAACACATTCTTTCCTATGTATGTGGCATCCTGAGGTCTGTCTGTCCACTTCCATACCCACCCTTTGGTTCTGCAATGTTAAAAGCCCCAAATTATAAAAGATGGCCTCTCCCTTACTCACATGTTTTTGGGTTGACTGTTTCCGATTTGTCTTGAGGACAGGGTGTATGTGAGATCATGGTGAAATGGGAAACCGGAAAATAGTGCTCTGCGCTGAAGCCATGAAAAAGCATTTCCTCTACTGGCGCGACCTGGAGGCAGGCAGGAGAGGGGAGGCAATTCACTCGAACAGTTTAAATAATTGTATTTTCTTGTATAATCTTATAAAGGAGCAAAATTCTACACCAGCCTTTAGGTTCAGGGGGGTACACTGAGCACAAACCGTTGTCTCCCTTCCCTCCTGAGACACCTGTAAATGACAAGGCACAAACCCCTGACAGAGAAAAGGAGGAACATCTGTGGATGAGAGATTTGTAAACATGTCCAAAACACCAGGGACGAAGCCTCATTCAAAAAGCAAGAAGCTCGTGCCTGTAATCCCAGCACTGTGGGAGGTTGAGGCAGGTGAATCAACTGAGGTCAGGAGTTCAATACCAGCCTGGCCAACATGGTGAAACTGTCTCTACTAAAA